>NW_015115239.1:17727-52196 GCF_001443285.1 Poecilia latipinna | reverse complement strand
TAGAGTTCTCCAAAGGATCATAATTCCTCACAGTAAGTTGATGTAAATATCCATACAGGTCAGCCTGTGTCCAGTTATATACTAACATTTTCCTAATGTTGTTCAGCCCTAGTCTTCATAAATATTCACTACTGTTCTCTATCAAACTAAGGCTTTACGGAGAAGCAATATTTACTCAGAGAATAAATTATATTAAATTATATCAAGGTAGACTGTACAAATTAGCTGACTTCTGAAGATACTTTTTCAAGGCATTGTAAACAATTATAAAAACAGAGGTAAAATCATTAGGCATTTGGGCCAGTAGCCCACAGAGATGCAGAGATCTATTTTGCTGTTTTTTATGAATCAAGTTGTAGATTTTGCTGTATGGTTAAATTAAAGTTTGTGTAACAACAGAATGTAAAACGAAATTACCATGTGTTGATAAACTCAACTTGTATATATACATATATATATATATTATAGTGTTTATAAACAACCTTATATGTCATCTGTGTCACTCACAAATGCAGCAGTTGTACTATCATATAATGTCATATCATTATTCCTTCCTTTCTGTTGAGTGTAGAAACAAACTGCTTTGCATTTACAAGCTACCAGGCACCCAGACATTGGCCGTACTGAGGATGATACCAGCTGGTCTGGTCCACACTGAGTGAACAAGCAGAAAAAAAAGAAAGAAAAAAAAAAACGATATGCGCGCGTGAATGATGCGCGCTCCCATACCTTCCGGTCTATCAAAGTAGGTATAGCTGATAGTTCAAATTCAGGATGCAACTTTCCAAACAGCTAGAAGGGAAAGTGCCGAATTGTAGCGTTTTTCTTTAAGGTTTTAAATCACACCGCTGGTAAAATACGCTGTAATTTTCGGTAAAACAGCAGAAAGACTCACCTTTGGTTTTTCATCAGCCATGGTCACTCTTTTGGCGCTTCTCTACGCTGCCACACAAAGAATACGGGTACGCGCACGTACTCGTGCCCGTTTAAATAAGTCTGACCGACGTGCGCGACCTTGTGTCAGTGCGCGTTCACCTCACCCTGCATTTAGTGGCTAGGGGTAGTCACGAGGTTTAAAGCGCAGTCATGGACATGGGCGGGAGAGTCCCACATGCGCGTTACAGAGGTTCTGCTTCGCGTGCACGCGCACAGCGATGTTTTCCCCCGCTTAATTTCGCTTTCTCGGTTTATATGCACAGATTTGCCACAAAATACGTTTCATCACGCTGCTAGTCACACATATGTGCTGTAGTACCCAGTCCAAGTCATTAGGCAGCGTCATAAATGTGTAGGGAATAGCAACATGACGTTATTCTTGTTTTCACACTGTGTTCTAATGGCCATTTTGTTCCACCTTCTAAACAAGATCTGAATGATCAACTTAAAGCAACACTCTTATATGTCCACATCTATCGCAAATTTGTTCTTTTATTAATAACTTAACATACACTAAGCTTTGTATGCCCTATCTTGAAGTTGGTACAGACTCTTTGGAACTTTAGTATCACGATTATCTGCGTTGCCGCTTTGCGGGATAAAAAAAAAATTATATATATATATATATATTTATATATATATATAGCCATCCCCGAGGACACGATCGATAGGAAAAATCAGGCATGAGAAAGGCAGCCTTGACGCATGCGCACCGGCGGCTTATTAGGGAAAGAGAGGCGCGGAAAAGGGACAACACTCCACATGTGTTTAATAGCATGTATAGCTGAATTATTCGCAATTTAGACACGTAACAGATCGGAAGCACTGTTCCCTGATGGAGGAAGTAGACGTCGAGCCGACGGTCACTGTAAGTTATCTTTGTAGGTTAGTTTTTTCCTACTCATTTCAGCCAGATAGCATTTTTGTGCTAACAAGCTAGCTAGATATCGACACTGTTTTGGATTCAGGCAGTAAACACGAATAGCAATGGGTGTTAACATAACTAAGCTGTGCTTTCTGGTGCATTTAAAATGCAATGTGTATTCAGAATAAATACTTATTTGCTTTATTAATTGAAAACATTATTGGGAAGCTAAATATCAATAACAAGAGTGCAATAAGCAGTTCAAAGTTTTGAAAAATGCTGGCAAACTCTTAAGGGCTAATTGTTCTAAAAAATAAGTTTACAAAAAAAAAATAGTGCAAGATCCTTTTTTGAATGCTGTTGTGTTTTTATATTTTACTGGGAAAACATTTGGCAAGCATCACATCTAATGGCTTGCTTCTTTATTCTGCACTGTTCTATGTTGCGTAAATACAGAATATACCAGGAATCAGACATGGGAAGCATATGGGATTTGCCTGGGGTCCTGGAGATATGCTTGTTTATGAGACACATTTTAAACCATCAGGTAAGTTTGTATAATGTCCTCTTAAAAAAAAAAAGTTATACACCACTTTGATTTTTTCATTTTCTTTTTGCATATTACCACGTTAAAATAATTGTCTTAGGATTTTATGTAATTGACCAATTCAAAGTTGGTCAGAAACGTGAAGTAAAAAAGGATACAAATTTAAAAGTGTAGCCTGCGTTTTTATTCCACCAAGTTAGTACTTTATTTATTCCCTTTTAACCACATCTGGATCTGCATCCGAAAATCTTTGGGGGGTGTGACGCTAAAAGCACTTCATTCCAGTTTGTGGCACTACATTTTATTTAACAGTATAAGATTTGAGGGCCTGAATGCAAATCTATGCTACACTTTTCATACTTTTATTTGCAAAGGATGCTGAAAACCATGTGTGCTTTTCATTTACAACTATACACGAATTTGTGTTAACATGCCATATAACATAAATGGACGTTTGTGATTGTACCCCTGTCAAAGTGTGTAAAACTTAATGGGTTATCACTAATTTTTCAAGGCACTGTAAAGCCATGCTTCTCCGTAGGTTTTCACACTCTTGCTTGTTTTCTTACCACTTTGGGTCCTGTCCTTCAGGTTTGACACCGTCAGGCCCAGGTGGCTCCTTCATCCACAAAGTCAGGAAAGATGAGGACATAAATTCTCCTATTTTACGCAAACTGTTTAATGAGTCGCATCACATCTTTGTTGGACTGCAGACAATCAAAGATGACCTCCCCAGCAAGAGCAAAAGACCCCAGTACGTGCCTTACAGATTTTTTCTACATAGCTATTTAGTCCTCTCTCAATGTAGACAGAGTCAAAAAACATAAGTAATTGTTTGATGTGCAATCTAAAGTATGAAACCCATCTGTCACGCTCTATAGATTCGTCAGCATCAGTAGAAACTACAGATCTGTGATTCGGGCTTGTATGGAGGAGCTTCAGCAAGTTGCAGGTAAGATATTGTAAATATATTTTTAAAACAGTTTTACCTATAGTGCGTGTTTTCCTGAGGCTCGCCAACTGGATTTTTTCTTTTTGCAGTTTCTACAAGAGATACAGAAATGGGCACACAATATGGAAATCAGGCATGTATCAGCTGCATTTGTAGCCTGGATATATAGTGGGTTGTTGCATTAGGGGTTGTTCAAATGTTCATTTTCTCTTTTAAGAAAAAGAAACTGGGTTTTAGTTTCGCAAATGAAAACTTTTTACTTCAAAAACTGTGAAGTATGGTGGTGGCAGCATCATGTTGAAGCCGTGTTTTGCTGCTGATGTGAAAAATGTTTGTGTGATGAAAGTGGCTTATAAATCTGCCCCAATTACATCAGCTCTGGAGGGATGGACCAGAATTCAAGCCAACTAGAAGGAAGGAGTTTCAAAATGTTTGAGACACAAACATGTGTTATCATGTTCTGGCATTTTGCAAGTAGAAATGACAGATAATCTTAACTGACCAAAAGCAGGAAATTTGACTTGTGTTGTTAGACAGATGCTAACACTTGGCTTTCACATATTACCTCCTCTCAGGTGTTGATGTTTTTGATTTCATTCATCTAACCTCTGCTTTTTTTTGTGTCATTCTTATCACAGGTTTCTATTCTTTTGGCCATTGAACTGATCTGGAATCTGTGTGAAGTGCTTTTTATCGATGCTGCTCCTGGTGGGTCTAATTTCTATTCCTAATCTCTTTTTTTTTTTTTTTTTTTTTTGTCGTGAAATAACATGTTCCACTGTTTGCTCATTCCCAGCTGGCTCTCTCTTGCTTCATCTTCTGGACTGGGTGAGATTACACAAGGCTGATGTTGACGAGAAGGCCAAGGATGTGCTGCAGAGCGACAGTCCTGCAGAGCACCACAACTACTGGGATGTGGTACGTACAGAACCAACTCTACCAGGTCTGATTTCGCTTATTGCTTCAAGGTGTGGTGATTTTCTTTCATATAGCTAGAAAACTTATTTTACTCTTTTCTAAAACAAACAAAAAAAATAGCAGAGTCAAATTGCAATTATCACATATTGTGTGTGCAGGTGGTGAGTTACGTTCTGCAGGGCAGGCTGGAAGAAGCCAGACAGATGCTGGTCAAACAGGCCACACTGCAGCCAGCCTCCAGGAACATGTACAAGCTGATGGATGGCTTACTCAGCAAAATGCCTTTTTACAACGTAAGTACACTATGATATACTCTACGTTGTGTATAACACTAGGAATAGTGCCACTTTCCCAGTGAGGAGTATAAGTGTGAGGCGTGTATGTGTGTGTGTGTTTGTTTTTGCCCTTCAGTGAACCTTCATCCTGTCCTTTGTTTCCTGCCTGTTGGCTAATAACGTTTCCTGCTTTCAGTTCTTTCTGAACCTGAACAGGGTGGTGTAAAGAATAAACTCGGTTGTATTCTTCAGCAAAATTCCTGTTGGTGTCAGAAATACGAGGAGCTTATTGTTAATTTTCGCTTCTTCCTATCAGTAAAACGGATGTCATTGCATAAACCAATTCATTTTCCGTAATGTTGCCTTCAGCCTGGCGGCTCACAGACACTAACAGAGTTTGATGTGAAGTGGAGGAACTGGCACGAGGAGGTGGACCGCTACCTCAAGGACAACACGTTTGCCAGCAACCGCCACCTGGAGCTCATCTGCAAGGTCAGAGTGCGCATGTCGGGCCTTTTTACTCGGATCCCTCAGTAATGGTTGTTAAAATACTCTCAGAAATTAGATTATTGGCTGTTTTTGAGATGACATATTCAGATAATTTAACAATATTCACATCTGTGCCCCTGAGTTCTTTGTTTCCTCCATTTGTCAAGACATTTTTCATCCGTTCTCATAATGATTGGTCACTTTCTTAGATCCTGGTGGGTGATGAAGACACTCTGTTGGAGCAGAAGGAGCTGCTAGGCACCTGGTATCACTTCCTTGTGACTCGGCTGCTCTACAGCCACCCCACAGTGAAACCGACGGACTTGCATTACTACGCACAGGTACAGCCTGTTGTACGCAGCTTGGCACGGTTTCTCCCTGCCGGCGTGTGCTTGTTTCATGGTACTTGTGTGTTTGCGGTCGCTGCAGTCGTGCCTGACGATGTTCCTGGACTCGAGGAGCGTCCAGGAGCCTCTGGACAGCATCCTACTGGCCGCCTTTGAGTTTGACATCTATCTGGTCATCAAGGACTGCAGGTGAGAGAATGAGATGATGATATCGATTTACAGAACTTAACCAAACCGTTCAGAAGTTTGACTTTTCTTTTAACGTCTTGTTTTCCCTCAGCATTGTTCTCAACAACTGGTGGTTTGTGGCTCATTTGACAGACCTGCTGGATCACTGCAAACTCCTCCAGTCTCATAATCTAAAGTACGGATGCTTGATGGTGTGAAATTGTTTCGGAGATGACAAGTTTACACACATTATTGGTCTAATATTAGGATGCGCTTCTGTTTGTGTTCAGCTTCGGGTCCAATATGAGGGAGTTCCTCCTGTTAGAGTATGCCTCAGGTTTATTCACTCATCACAGGTATGTGTAGGCTCAACCTTAAAGTTCATACGCCTCTTCCACTTCCTCTCATTTCTTTCCTCCCTACCTCCTTTCTTCACATAACACATAAGAGTTTTTTTTTTATATATATTTCAAATGTCCATCTCTACCCTGAAAGTCTTTGGCAGTGCGCTGTGGATTACTTCGACCACTGTCCGGAGTTGGGGCGAGCTTGCCTCGAGCTGCAGATCGAGCGCGTGCCTTTAGACACCGAACGGAAAGCACTCAAAGTGCTCCGGATTTGCGAGGAGAGGCAGATGTCGGAGCAAGGTAACGTTTTGCCTTCCCTTTGTAACCACTGTATGCACCTCTAGCTCAAATAAAAACAGGAAGTTGTAATTTATTTTCAGGTGTAGTTCAGTCTCGATGCTTCCTTTTGTTTCTTTCAGTGCGGAGTATCTGTAAGATCATGGCTATGAGAGCTCTGAGGAACAACAGACTGGGCTCCGCTCTGTCCTGGAGCATCAGGGCCAAAGACGCCGCCTTTGCCACCCTCATTTCTGAGAGGTTCCTGCTTTAAGCATTTCACTTTTGATTATAATACATTTTTATATTTATGGATTATAACGCCTTTCAAAAGTACTCGTAGCTGACAGTGTTGTTGTTTCTTTAGGTTCCTACAGGATTACTGTGCCAAAGGGACTTTTTCTGATTTGGATCTGATTGATAATTTGGGTCCAGCAATGCTACTCAGCGACAGGCTCACATTCCTCGGTATGAACACTCAAATTAACACCTTTATTCATCAAACATCTCCCCCCTTTTTGAGGCACACCTCTCATTCACAACTTTGGTCTTCACACTACACTGTGACTGGACATTCAGTGAGTAGTTCTTGTCTCGGACAGATTCCCACTTCTTTCTGTGGTCACATGAGACGCACAAAGAAACTCCTATTGACGACCAAATCGGAGCTGCGTTGTGCCTAATGTTATGTGGCATTCACCATTACTGAGAATGACGGGCACCATTTATAAATAAACTCTTCAGTGGAAACATGGCTTTTCTAAAATCTCAACAACTTATTTTATGATAACTCTGTACAGAAGGTACTTAATATACGAAACATCTCCCTGAATTCCCATTCAAACACAAAGTTTACCCATGTATTGATGTGAGAGAGAATTGCAACAGCTCAGGAAAAAAAAAAAAATCACATAATAGATGTAAAACTGCTGATTTTTTTTTTTTTTTTCTTGCACCAGGGAAGTACAGGGAGTTCCACAAACTGTACGGAGAGAAGCGCTTCAAGGAAGCCGCAAAGCTGCTGCTCTCGCTCATGACGGCAAAGATTGCTCCCCGAAGCTTCTGGATGACTCTGCTGACCGACGCTCTGCCGCTGCTGGAGCAGAAGGAGGTCAGTCAGCATCCTGGATGTCTGCACACTCTAGATCTATGGTGCAAGGAGTTGCTCCAATAGAGATCTAATATCGGATATTAAGTTTGGTTTTGAGACATTGAAAATAAATAAAAAAATTCCCTTTCTTAGAACTGGAAACACATATTTGGCAACAGCAGTTTTGTTCAGCTAATAAATTCAATTTTATTATTTTCTTAAAGCCACACAGTATTTTTTTTTAAATAAGCCATACATGCATCTCGCTACATTACAACTTTACCTTCATTTGCGTACTACATGAAGCAAACATTTTAACCTCATAGATTTGTATTCCCCATCATCTTGTAGATGAAAGTGTTGACTTCAGGACTGATGTGGATTAGAAAACCTTGATTTCTTCTTTTCAGGTCATCTTCTCTGCTGACCAAACCTACGAGTTGATGTACTGTTTAGAGGAACTGACCTCCTCAATAGACACCGCAGCTGCTGGTGGAGAGAGACCAATGCAGGTACGCTTTTTACTCTGCTTGTATGACAAACAATAGAGACGGCTTTTCGTCATCACGTTTACACAAACGATTGCTTCTCCAGTTAAAAATGCACACACTAGTCCTAAAATGTTTGGAGAGCTTAAAGCTTCAATCTCCAGCTGTTTTAGAGTCTACAAAGTGATGCCTGCTGGATGTTTAAATTAAGCACATCTGTGTTTTCAGGAGGAAGATGTGGAGCAGACCAAAGTGGAGCTCCTGAGACTCTCTCTGGCCAGGAATCTGGCCATGGCTATCGTCAAAGAAGGAACCGTGGAGACGATCTTTAAAACATAGCTCTTCTTTTGCTTTTTTTTGCTTTTTGTATTGTATATAAAAGTCAAGAAATCAAAATGTGATTTTTGATAATAAAATACTTTTCATGCTGGACATCAACATCAGATTTTTTTTTTATTCGTATTTTGTTACTGAACAAATCACATTTATTAGGAATGAGAAGCTAATTAACTTGTAAGAATTTGGATTTCATTTGCCAATGCAATTCCATGGTGGTGGCAGGATCATGCTGTGGGGATGCTTTTCCTAAGCAAGGACAAATAAACAAAAAATGCAAACTATTACTGAGAAAACATTTTGTGTTTTATAAGTTGTTTAAAGGATTCGTATTTACTGCTGACTATTTCAGTTTGTAGTTTTGAAGGAATCAACATGAAGCCATGTGCAGCTATTTTTCTTTCCATGTTTAATTTTCCATGCTTTCAATTTGTGTTTTTTAAATTTGGTCAAAATTGTGTGTATGGTTGGAGTGTATAGAATTGATGAAGTAATCATTTTAAAAAAACTTGGTATAAATAGGAATGATGGGAAACATCCTGGGTTTGTGGAACAGCGACGCCTGTCCAGTTAGAGTTTTAGTTTGCTATAACTAGATCATCATTCACCTTGAAACAATCTTTAAAACCAAACCAGCCCTTTTAATAGAAGTACAACAGTTGTAAGAATAAAGAAGTTAAATAAATGAAAAAAAGATGGCAGCTTTAAAAGGATTAAACTGATAAGTGACATTACAGTTATCAAAGAAAAGTAGGACCAAGAAGAAATATATTTGAATTATGCTTTGGTTACAAAGAATTCAATAGTGCATGGTTTAATTTGGGGAACCATATTAGAAGAAACAATGGAGCGAGTTTTCTATTTCAAACCAAATACAGTGCCAATAGAAGGAAGGGCAGAAAGATACAACAGATCATATGCAATCTTAATAATTAAAAAAGTTCAGTTTTATTGAGATACTCGAAATACATCACTAAATTAACAAAGATATTTACTTTTTAAAAGTTTTTAGTGGCATGTTAGTATTAATCTCCTCACTCGAGTCCACTTGGTGGCGGTAATGGGCTAAAATATCACCAACTAACTACATGAAAGAAGAAGAAGAAGAAGAAGAAGACGACGACAGTCACATTTTCAAGATGGCTGCCTCCATCTCAGGATTACTAAAACCTTGGACACCGAGGTAAATCTAACTTTTTGGACGTCGAAAGGTCTTATAAGCAAATGCTGTGTTTTTGTTTTTGATTTAAATCTGGGCTCTGTTGTAGCTAACGCTTTTGTTAAACCAGGAGCAGTTTTTCGGTATTAAAGCGTTACTTACGCCTTACACAATTTCTGTGCATAGTTCAAATCCTGTATTTGCAATTTATGGAAAACCATGGAACGTATGGAATATTAATTGAATTGAAAAGAGCTGCAAATAGATTTAATAGGACTTATTGAATTTGTTGGGAGCATTGACAGATGCTGCTAGGAGGAAAGATCTATAAGAAATTTAATGTCTTATTTGTTTGAAATGCTTTGTATAGACAGGTTTAGTTTATTCAACAAGTTTTGTTAAAATATAATTTTTTTTTACTATAAATAGGGCCTTCTCTTACAGGGATGGGAGGAATAAATTTCAACCCGTTATTACCCAGTATTAAAACTAATTGTAATGTGTGGAAAAAAAAAATACTTGCATCAAGCCAAATCGACAATACATATTTTTTCGGTTTTTGTCCATCTTGCGATCATTTAAACACCACAATAACAGTGCTTCCTCGTTTTCGTCGTGGGCAGAGTGCTCTTGGTGAGATGGAGCAGGTACAACCCTTACTATCTGGAGCCGGAGGTCAGGAAGGAGGCCTACAGCCGCCCGGAGAGCGAGCTGAGTGCCGAGGAGAAGGAGGAGCGGGAGCTGAAAAAGCTCCGACCCATCAAAGCTGCTACCAATTCAACGACGAGCTCCCTTTTCAACGACCCCGTCGTCAGGTGATTTTACAGCCTCCGGAACAAAACCGAAGCTGCGCTTAGCGTTCATGTCAACCAATCGTTTCTCTGTCCGCTTCTCAGTAAATTCATCAACATGATGATGAAACACGGAGAGAAGACTTTGGCCAGAGAGATTATGATGCAGGTAAATGAAACGCTTTTCAAAGTAACCTCTTGTTGGTTCCCAGGCAACACACCTCTTTTTTTTTTTTCTCCTTTTCTCAGACGCTGGAAAATATAAAGAGGAAGCAGGTGGAGAAATACCACAAAGCTACAGATGGGCAAAAGGAAGGGATTGAATGTAATCCCTACGCCGTTTTTCACCAGGCCCTGGAAAACTGCAAGCCTGTCGTTGCGCTGGCCAGCATTCAGAAAGGTGGAAAATACTATCAGGTCAGTGAGAAGGCAAAAATAAAGCTCTTTTGTTGATAATAACAGGATTCCTGTGGAAAAGCTTAGAATTTGAGTTCACTACTTTCCTGATTTGAAATTAGAACAAGGAAAAAAAAACAACGCATTTCCAAGGTTTGTCTAAATAGTTTCCTCCCCTCTCTCTTCCTTATGTCCATCTATCCATACTTTTGTGTCCTCCTACATTTCCTTCTTTTTAGCTTATTTTATTTAACTTCGATATTTTAATTTTAATATGAGCATAAAGGCATAATTGTGTAGGAACCCAACGATGAGAGCAGAACCCCCTCCCCTATAGAACATCTGAAACAGTGTTGCATCTCTTGTTTTTTTGAGGTTTAATCCTCTCTCATCTCAATCCCGTCTAGGTGCCCATCCCGGTTACGGGCAACCGCCAGCGCTTCCTGGCGATGAAGTGGATGATCACCGAGTGCAGGGACAACAAACACAGGCGCACGCACATGTACGAAAAGCTCTCCCAGGAGCTGCTCGCCGCCTTCGCAAACGAGGGCAACGTCATCAGGAAGAAGCACGAGCTGCACAAGATGGCCGAGGCCAACAGAGCCTACGCCCACTACCGCTGGTGGTAGACGGAGAGCTGCGCTGGACTCTCAACATATGCGTTGAAGATTGACAAACTCCTGTTGTAAATAGTGAATATTTGTCGAGATGGGACTGTGTCCAGGAGACCGGGGAACGACTCGCCGATGGGTTTTTGTAGAAAAGGAAACCGAATCGTGAGTCAAACCTCCGCTGAACTGTGTGACAACAAATGCGACCGAAGTGAGAAAACAGTTCAAGATTTATTTAAAACAAACACGTTTAATATGCAACACAACGAGTAGAAAAACAGAACAGAGAAATGTAAAAGTATTGCCACTTTGTAGGAAAAATACCAAAATAAACTGCTGTCAGGTTCTGTGGCCTGTCCTGTGTGTTTAAATGATTTTCCACGTGTTGTGAACATTCAGGCTGGCTTTTACCAAATGCACCAGGAATCTCTAAAGTTTAATACAAAAACAAATCAGGTTATTGTGACCCTGAAGCTAGTTAAGCTAGAGTTGTTTAACCTCTGCTAGAAAATGTAGGTTCAGAGCTACGGATCGAACTCTTCTCGTTTTCAACCATAAAATAAATCCACATTGGTCAAAACCCGCTGAATTTGGTCAAATATTACAAAAATTTGCCATCATTTTTTTTATTTTATTTTTTAGCTTATTCAGCTTTAAAGCCATATTCTGCTGGTAAAACAACCTCCTGATGCGTGGATCAAAAGAGGCACTAATTTCCAAAGATCCGGAGGTGAACCTTAAGCATTTTTGTTCTCTAAACACACCCCAAAACTATATTTCAACTGATCCCCTTTGTTTTGAGCTCAACAGACTGAGATAAAAGTAACAGGTGTCTAATTTGAAACATTGAATTGAAATATTCACTTTCTGTTTAGATCGAAACTACATCTGCAGCAACGTTTCTTCCTACAAAGCCAATATTCTGGCAATGAACTCCAGAATTTAAGCTAAATTGATGGAAGTTTTTAAGGGAAATAGTTCTAAGCAACAAGAAAGAGATCATCAGGTCAAATGTGGAAATCGGTATTGGCCTGTAAAAGCCTGATTGGTTCGTCTCTGATTTAAAGGGATGCCACTTCCTACGATTTAAGGAGAAAAGCCTCAGATGTCAGGAAAATCTCAATGCTCAGAGAATGTTGGCACGACTTCAACACAAAGCTAACCCTTTGATCCACATTAAAAGCTGTCTTTTTTATATATATATATGTGTGTGTGTGTGTATATATAAAAAAGTTTTAAAGTGAGGGATTTGACATTTTGGTCTTCCAACTGAAGCTGTGACAAGAAATAAAAATCCCTGAAGAAAGACGGCGCTTCAAGTGACAAACTGGCCTCGCATCAAACGGTAACAAGAATCCTGCTGCTTAACAGCAACCCAAGTCTTTCAGAAACTCCTAAACTTCACACAGGAAAATGTCTTAACGCTCCCTGCAAGTATTCCAACGCAATACCAATAATAGCATAAAATTAAATCAGTCCGACTCTGACTGGAATGTCTTGTTTTTAACTCCAAAAATTTGGTAAACTGTTCCTACAAAACAGGAATGCAAAAAAAGATTTTTTTTTTTTTAAATGTTAGAACTTCTTGGTTTTGAATCAAAGTGTGTCTCAATGTGGCAGAAACTTTAAGAACTTAAAAACCTCAAACTATTGCACATTCCACATCCGTCACATTCCAAGCCTTGATCAAACGCAGGAAATAACGCAGGAAAAAAAAAAATCCTCATCCCCCCCCCCTGCGTCTCTGATCACCGTAGAAAATGTCGCTTTCTACCGTGAAGCTGCTGGTGTGGCAATCAGTGGCGACCAAAGGAAAGCGTCCAAGGCGCGCGAGTCGCCCGACTCAGTCGGCGATTTCGCTGTAGTAATACTTGTGGGCGGTGCTGCTGAGCATCCAGCCGCCGGCCCTGAACTCCAGGACCTCCAGCAGCAGGAGGCGAGCCATGGAGGTCAGGCCCTCCTGCAGGAGAAAGCCGTCCCTCAGCAGGAAGAAGAGCTCGTCCATCCGCTGGCTGTTCACCTTCTCCAGCTGCTCCCCGATGCGATGCAGCTGCAGCACCAGGCAGTCCACCTGCAGCGGAGAGGAAGAAGACGATCCCCCCCAAGCCCCCCCATCAATTGCATAAAACGAGGAAGGAGCTTTGCTTGATCTTGCAGCCTAAAGAAATTGGGAGACTCTGGGGATGGTGAGGAACTACATCTTCTAGAACATAAAGAGAATATTTCTACTCTGCCCAGACTCGTTTACGTTTAAACATCCGATGGTGACCTCACCTCTTCCTCGTTCAGCAGAGCGTCTGGTTGGGCCAGCCTCATTAGACAGTCGTACACAGGCAGGACCAGGGCCACCATTGGCATGTTGTTCACCTGAAACAGTCAAGCAATATATTACTAAGCATATCAATGTGGTCCTTATGAAGGACGTTACATATGTCAGGTTCAATGTAAAGTTTCACTGGACAACGCCTCCGTAACGCAGTGGAACGTTTAACACAAGCATCTTTGATCTGGGATATTTTGGGAAATTTCTCTTAAAATATCACAGTAAAAAGTACAAAATGTCCACTGCTCATACCTTGAGGTAGTCAAAGATGTTGCAGATGAACGTGACGTAGCAAACCCAGGCCTGCAGCGAGCGTTTCCTTGTCTCCTCGCGCTCCTTGAACTCCTGCTGCAGGCGGTTCAGCAGGTGCCTCCGAAACACGGTTCCATTGTTTTGCTTGGCCTCAGCCTTAGATTAAGGAATTAAGTTTTTGACAGAGCAACAAATGTGTCCGTAATTTTAAAAGTCTAAGGCAAATCATGCAGTGTTTTTACACTTAATTACACATATTCTGGAAAGGAACAAAATGTGAAATAAACCAGAGAGCCGTCGGTTCTGACCTGCACAATCGTGTAGCAAATACGGCCGGCCTCTTTGCTGAACAGGGGGTCCTTTAGCGACTGGTCCACGAGGATGTTGGAGACCTTCTCCAGGTTCACAGAACTTGGATCTGAAAGAAAGAAGAGAGCTTTTAGAATATGCATGCAGAAGTCAAGGAGTAATTTATGACAACTGATTTTTTTTGTGTCCACATGGATGTAGATATTTTTCCAATGTTTTATAATCACACAGTGAGGCAATTACTGACCTTTCAAGGCTGTTTTTAGCAGTTTCTGTGTATCCACATCAAATGACTGGATCCTATAGTCCTCGCTGCAGTTTTCCATTATAAATGGTAAAAGTACACGATTACACCAGGGACCTCTCACTCTGTAAAGATCAGACGGGGTCACTGCAACAGGTCTTTGCCAGAGCACAATGCGACTCTTTGAAAGACAGAGAAGCCGGGACAACAAAACACTAAATCCTGTGGAGTCATCAAACTGGCTGCTCCACTCAGCTCATTCACTGCGGGATAGAAAGGGTTTAGGCTACATCTGGTCAGCTGAGACATGTGTGCAGAAGTCATGTTTCAGCAAGGAAACATGTCAAAAGTCTTTATTTTCGAAAAGCTAGCCAAAAACCTGGTATAAAACGACGTTATCTGAGCTGCGACGTCCAAAGTTATAAGTTAGCGCAAGGTATTGTTTTGCATGATGAGCAGACTTTTCTAAAATGAATAAAAATGGCTGTTTTCTAATGGATGTACACTTTGATAACGTTAGTATATGCTTTCGATGAGCTGAGCCTTGCTAACATTAAGTAAGGAAATCAGATTCAAATCTCAGTGAAACCACCACAAAGTATTCAAACGCAAAAATCTGAACTCTATCGAGATGCTACATGAATTTACTGATTAGCTTCACATTGCAGAGTTTGAGATAAAATGTACCTATTTAACGCATTTAGACTGATCTTACCACCTGAATCAAGGAGCGAAGACTGCCATCTACACAGCTCTTCGAAGATCAGCTAGTACCTCCAAGATGAGTCCCTTCTTTCCGTAGACATAAACGAGTTCGCGTGCATCGACTTCCGGAAGAACAACACGTTAATGAGGCGCCATCTGGTGAGACATTATTATTATTATTATTATTATTATTATTATTATTATTATTATTATTATTAATAAACAATATAAAAAACATAGCTAAAAAGAACTTGTCAAATAACGAAAGAAATAAGTAAAACTGAAGTAATTCAAATTCAAAAATCAAAACTCAAAAATGTATTTGCGAAAAAATGTTTTATTCAAACTGAAATAAATTTTAGTTTTATTTATTTTTATTTAATAAATGAATTGTTTTTCAAGACTGGTACCTGTAAAATAAACATGAATATGTAATTAATAATAATAATAATAATAATAATAATAATAATAATAATAATAATAATAATAATAATAATAATAATAATAATAGGTTGTTTGTTACATCTGGAAACCTGAAATGCAGAGATGGCAGTTTGTTTCATTAAGAGGCGAAGATCATCTTGTCGTTATATTTCAGCTTTGAAATACGGCGCATGCGCTGTTTTACTAAGCGGAAGTGTCATTAATAGTTTGTAGTAACCGAATGCAGCTGTTGTATCTTTCTTTTTGAATTTGTGGTGCTGAGTGTCTGCTGTTACATTAATGAAGGATTTCCAGTGTAAGGTAAAATCTGTCCGCCTCTCTTTATGAAACCTGAACAGCTGCTGTGTTGTTAGCCTAACTAAGCTCGACCCAAGTTTCCCCTCTTTGTCCTCCACATGTTGTCGTTGATGATTTTTATATTGTAAAAAATTTAATTGAGTTTGTTACTATTAATTTATTGCACAACAAAATTATGTCAGGTTGTAGATTGAACAAAACATTTTTTTTCCTCTCCCAAGTGTTGATATAGAGTGCTGTATAGACATGGTGGGATATGATCCCAGGGCTAATCATGGATCTCCTACCCCAGAGGAGGCAGCCCTGGCTGGGTCAGCTGGTGGAATGGTTACCAGAGCACTTATCAGTCCTTTTGATGTTATTAAAATCCGTTTTCAGGTAATAATTTTAATCTACTTCTTGTTTGTGTAATATGACTGCTGCACCAGGTGGTGGCATAGGAGGGATGTTAAAGATGCAACCAGTTGAAATTTCGATTAAATCATAATAAAGCTGCATTCACATGGGATTGTGATCATGATGAGTCTATTGCTTTTCTTCCACAATGAAATTACGTCAAGGATCTAAAATATCTGCATCATCATCGTCATTTAATTTTGTTTGAGAAAATCTAATCATGTAGTGTTCATCACATGCTGATCAGCATCTTCTGTCCCCTCAGCTGCAGATCGAGCGTGTGTCTTCACAAAGACGTGAAGGAAAATATTGGGGAATATTTCAGGCATCCCGAAGTATTTACTCAGAGGAGGGTCTCACTGCCTTCTGGAAAGGTCACATTCCAGCGCAGCTCCTCTCTATCTGCTTTGGGGCCGTCCAGGTAAATATTAGAAATGTGGAACTGTGTGTCAACACTACTGAAATAAACATTTTCCTGGACAAAAAAAATATTAACTGGTTGTGCGTTTGTCCACTTGCAGTTTGTCACTTTTGAGTTTCTGACCAAGATGGTTCACAAGTCGACGCCGTACGACAGCCGGACTCCAGGAGTTCATTTTGTCTGTGGCGGCTTGGCAGCCTGCTCTGCTACGGTGGCCTGCCAGCCTCTGGACACGCTGAGGACACGCTTCGCAGCTCAGGGAGAACCCAAGGTAGAACATTACTCTACTTTTTACTTTGATTTAATCCGCGTGTCTTTGAGATGAGTAGTTATGTAAATGCATGATATCAATGGCAAAAGTTGGAGTCACACTCCTTTAGTTAAAAAAATACTAAGTGTCATACTAAAATAACATATGTTCCTTAACACATCTGTGGCTGTCAGAGTGTCATATTATTAGCCAGCTTCTTCCCAGATTTACCACTCGGTTGCTTGCCCTCACATAGTGGAGTTAATTACTGACTGCAGGTTTCCCAGGTCTTGACTCCTCCACCACCATACTTGACAGTTGTTCCAAACTGTTTGTGGAGCTATGTTTTGGTTTTGTTAAATATTGCAATATATATTGAAATCAGGAATGGACATATTAGTAGCAAAAAGTACATTAAGTTTTTTTAAATGTGACAGTTTGCCAATTTTCAGTCATATGAAAACTGAATATTTCATTGTATACTTTGTCTTTTGTGCCTGTGCATTTGTTTCATTTTCTTATAGCAAAAAATGGGGGGGGGGAGGATTGGCTTCTTTTTACTAATATAGAAGAGCAGAAGAAGCTACTTTAAGCTCTTTTTTTTACTAGATTATCCTTTATCTATTTTACTCATCTCCAGATTACCATCTGGACAAAAAACTAAACTGGTACAAAAAGGAAAGAGGTAAAAGTTTAATAATAATGTTTATTCATCAGTTAGCTTCTCCTTTGTTATTAAGCGTGTGCTCATTTTAGCTTATTTTGCTCAGGTGTTTAGGAAATTCGAACTAGACGTTGCATTGGAAGACTACAATTCAAATTCCTTTCCTTTCTCCTCAGGTTTACAGTAACTTGCGGTATGCCGTGTCCACGATGTGGCGCTCTGAGGGACCGGTGGCGTTTTACCGCGGCCTGTCTCCTACCCTGGTTGCAGTGTTTCCTTATGCTGGACTGCAGTTCTTCTTCTACAATGTCTTTAAGCAGCTTTTGGCTCCTCCATCTAAATCCAAAGACTCAGGAGGTCAGTGAAGACACGGTTTTGTCTTGGTAGAAAAACCACTAAGATTTTAGATCAATAAAAGTTTTTAAGTGCTGAGGAAATTTTTGAAAAGAAAAAAAAAAAGTCTTTCTGTATTGAAATAAACATTCTTATCATACAGCTAGCTCACTGTAACATTTAGTATTTCAGATTTTTTTCAGTGATTAACAAAATCTCTCAATGAATTTATTGAGTAACAAATTATATGTGATTTTCTACTTGACTGAGATGAACAGGTACTGATAGGCAAAATAGGGAACTGTAAGTGAGTGTAGTAACTGCTTACCTTTGCTGTATTTTGATGACCTCCTCAAATTTAATCAAACTACATTTGAATTTTTTTTTTTCTTCAGGTCATTTCTGAATCTTATTTTTCTGTATAATTTCTAAGGTTTGGCATCAAAATCACAACCTGTGTGTCCTTTCATATAATCATTACAAAGCAACCCCTTTAGTCCTTTCAGAAACCAATGTCAGACTCTGCCGAGCCATGTCATTTATAGCTTTTTAGTTCTGCACACGCATTTTTGTGTGTCCCTCCTTTTACAGGAAACGTGAGAAGCCTGATCTGTGGCAGTGGGGCGGGAATGATCAGTAAAACCCTCACATACCCCTTCGATTTGTTCAAAAAGAGGCTGCAGGTGGCGGGCTTTGAGAAAGCCCGCGCTCACTTTGGACAGGTAGGATCCTGATGCTGAACCACAACGTCGAGGCAAATGACCTTCACCTCATGTGTCGGCGTTGTCGCCTGTTTCTGCCATGCAGGTGCGGACCTACACAAGCCTGATAGACTGCGCGGTTCAAATAGTCGAAGAGGAAGGGATCCGAGGCTGCTTTAAAGGCCTCTCTCCCAGCCTTCTGAAGGCCGCGCTGTCCACAGGCTTCACCTTCTTCTGGTATGAGTTCTTCCTCAACGTCCTGTGCAACATTAGGGAAAAGCGGGAAGGCCAAATGGAGAGATGACGCATAATGAGAAAAACGACATAGGAAATGAGGCAATCACGCACATTATAAACGCACTAATGCCTTGTTGCACTGAACACGTCACTCAGCCGGGAAACTGAGCGGGTTTATTTGGGTTTCTATGGTGTTTACAAATGTTAAGCAAGTGGATAAATGACTATATGAAATGATATGTTGCTGTATCATTTACTTTTATTTTGTAAGCATTATATTTTTGTCGAGGAATTTGTATCTTGCTTGACTCTTGCGCACAACAATGTCAAGTTTGTTTCAGTGTTAAATGATCAAATTCTATTGATAATCGATTGTCATCTGGTGGCGACAAAACAGTTTTCAAGCCATATCAGAGACAAAGCAGCTGAAACCTCTCTGGGTCCACTGGGTCGACTAATCAAATCAGAAGAAGTTGGTCGTGAATGTCATGGTGTCACGACCATCACTTTTCCTGAAAATAATTCAATTACTGACCAAAGACTAGGTAGAAAGTTAAAAGTCGTTTTTTCACACATGCTGACCAGCAATTGGTCATTCTGCAGGGACCCATCTTGTCCAGAATGGACAGCAGAAGGAAATGTGTGTCAAAAAATGTGTTGATTGGCCAAACAGTGAGCACCGTTCATCAGACCCAGGGGACTGGCTGCTACACGCATCAGTGTGCATCTTCAGCCATTGATCAGGTTTGACGGTATGTACGAGGGTAATTAATCTTCCTCAGCAATTATCCGGCATCTCAGACGTCTCTCACACCAGGCAACTGCAAAATGTTGTCTTATGTAAACCTAAAATATGACTCGGTCCCGATCAAATGGGGACTTCAGTGTGTGCAAGGCATTTTCTGTCTGGTGACCCTCACTTGCCACTTTCAGTAATGCCTCCACTCATCCACTTTGATGGCCATGTTGGCTTTCTGGTCCCAATATATGTTTGAACTTTGCCACCGTCTCCATGCTGGCTGTCCAAATGCATTCAGTGCTTGTTATCAGCCTCAGATTCAGCTGACAATACGGCGACGAACACATGTTTGCAAAGCTTCTTGTAAAGATGTGTAAAAATGCATGTTTTTAATTGCTGTAGCTTTGACCTCTCCTCTTTGCACCATTGTTCTTCTGGGTCCCCTGTTATGCTCTCTTCAGTTCATACACAGGTTATCTGTAGGAGTTATGTTGGAGGATCACATGTGCAACTTTTCAGCTGACGATCAACATATACGTGTTGATTTATCAATCTGACCTCTCAAGTCATTTATGGCACAATTTTTCTTGGTTTGTTCCTAGAGAGGGCAAAAAATTTAGACTGAAAAAAATCATGGTCCTTGAACAGACCAAGAGAATAGCTGGTCCTTTGCCGTCTTCAGTCTCATCATATTTATGATTCAGGAAATTTAGGTTATTGAGAACTAATGAGAAATTCTCATTAATTAAGAGAATGATTTCTTAACATAGGATTTTCCTCTCCACCAAGTAAATGCTGCCGCTCTGCTTGCTTCTCAGACTCTGGTCCTACTTCTTCTGTCTTTTGTTTTGTGTCGCATCGCTCTGTCACACTTGTTCTGGATCCTGTTTCACCCCTTTTCCATCTTGTGGGTGTTTCTGTTCTCTGCTCAAAATGGATCAGAGAACAGAATGGATCTTCTGCACTCGAAGATGACAGATTGAAAGTACACGAGAACAAAGTTAAAGGGATTTATCTAATGTGGTGGATTAGTCTTGGTGGGTAAACATCTTGGTGAAAGTTTAAACTGAACTTTGCGCATTTTCTGCTCAGTTTTACGGCTGTTACCTTGTATATTCTTGGACACGTGATACTTATTTTGATATTCACTTTATTTAGTGGGAAAAACCAAATGGAACCTTAAAGTTTATAACTTGTTTAAATGTCTCACTTTGAGTTAAACTTACTGACCTTTGCTGCTTTGTTAATGCTTGTTTCATGTGTTTATATGGTCTTCACTTCTTTGTCAATAAAATGTACAACCACACTGCTAAAACTGAGTTATTTTTGGTCTGTTGAAGAGAAACGTTATTTTAACAAGGGTTTCTATTCAAACAAACTAAACCTAAACCACTTGTACATGGCAAAGATTAAAATTTAATATAGAAATGTTTAATTTTTCTTCTCCTGCACAATTACTTTCCACTGATCTTATATAATCTTGATAAAGTTTATCACTGTAATGCTCAAAATATGAAAGATTTGAAGGACACAAACACATTTGCTCTAAGGCATTTAATCGCATTAATAAAGACTCCACAGTTATGACTCTAGTAGCTTCAGATGTGATTTAATTTGACTTACTGCATACAAAACTTTACTTGAAAATGAACAAAATGAATATAGCAGCTGAAGACCACATGATCACTCGATAAAAACCTTGGGTAAAACACGTCAAGTATGACAGCAAAAAGACATAACGATTAATTGACAAATATTTTAAAAGCAGCTTAATGTCAAGTTATACCACCAGGAGACAAAAATATGGCAGAGATAATATAAACACATACGTAATGTACACAACAGAAATTATAGCAGCTTCATCACTGGAGTTTAAATCTTTTTAAGTGCGTGCATTGTGTTGATTAAATCATGTTCATGTCGTATATACAAGATTACCCGGTCGCTGTACACTTGAGTGTAAAACTCTTTATATTTAGCAGTCACATTATGCAACACGATCCGTCAAAACCTCTTTCACTACATCAATACAAAGAATGAACAACGACCTCCGGCTAACAAAGATCCAGATGTTTGAAGGTGAAAAAGCAAAAAATCGAATTTTGTGCTGAATGAAACTGTAAATCGAGACACCCTGAGCTTGGATGTCTGGCATGGATGTTCTGCTAAAACCAAGAAATGACTGAGATTCTTTGTCGTGTTCTTTGCTGAACAAACTTTGCAGCTTTTTGCACCTCAGAGGCTTTGGGAGAGGGCAGACTGTCTACCTGTAAAGGCAGTCTGGGAGCTGCTGACTTTTCTGTAACACCAGGAACACTACTGAGGTCGAGGATGACCAGAACTGTGAAAAGCCTCCGTCACTTAAACTGGCCAGGAGCAAGAGGGAAGTGGGGGGGCCATGTTGGATGCGCAAAGCAAGCATCCTATACTGATCCGCAGGTCGAGAACAAGGCTCGGTTCTCATTCGGGTTGTGGACTGGAGTTCCAGGAGAAAAAACTTGGCAGCTTGAAGAGTGAATCCCTGCGGCCTGGATCGGGCAGGGTCAAGGTCTCTGGAGCGGACTTTTTTCTGGGTCGCTCCTTGGGCACAGACAGGAAGTCCGGAGCTTCGGTGGAAAGGGGAGTGGACGGGGCGCTGTTGGGGCCGCTGCGGGTGGTGGACGCCAGAGGGGTCTCTGAGATGGAGATGGCTGGAGGAAAGGTCCCAATTTTCAGATTAGTAGCTTCCTGTGTGGCTCGCTCATACTCCCTCACCTCCTCCATGGTCATGTCTGATGGAACAGAGAAATTAACACAAACTGTGTGACAACGTCCACCCAAATCCAGGCCCAGAGCAAACTATGTAATATGACACCCTGAAAGCTTTAAATACAGAAAAAGGCCTGGGATTTTGTCATTTAAACGTCTGTAGTCTGGTTGGCAAAATTGACATTGTGCGTATTTGGGTACTTTGTTTTAAGTGAAACTTTTTCCAACAACGATGCAATGGTAGACAGGTATAACCTATTTAGAAAAAAAAAAAGACTACTTTTCCTGTTTTGAACAGGTTGGTTTACTATACATAATCTAGATACTTTTTCTAGATTCCAATAAATCTAATTTGTCTAATCTCTAATCATACATTTATGGGCCCAAAAACAATGTTGACTGTCCCATCCAGACACTTTTATCATTTTTGGGCGCGCTGTGGTTATGTGACGTCAAAAATATAAAGTTGCATGTCATTAACAGACGTGCAGTAATAGATACTATACTCTATAATATTAGCTAAGGAGATGATGTAAAAATTGTACAAAAATTGAACTCCGTTAAAAGTGTGAGATTACACAATGAAATTAATAAATAAATTGAAGAAATGACACTCTGGAGGGTTTTAAAAGTTTTTTTCAAGGATCGGCCGTCTCAACCTTTTCAAACTGCCAACGCTCTGGCATTGAGATATTAATTTATTTAAAAGCACAGATGAGGTCAAGTTGACACAGACAAATGAAAACCTTTCAACTTTATGACTCATTTAGATGGCTGAAAAGAAAAAGCTGCTGGAATGCAAAAGACCTTCAGAAAAAGGCTTTAGCTTATGAAATAAGGGCAAACTGCAAAATCAGCACAAAAATTGTCTCTGTGGAACAAGAAGACGAAACTGGGGTACAATTGTCCTGTCAGGATCAGTTTTTCTCAGGTTAATTGGCAACAATGAGAAAATGGTGAATGTAAAAAAGGTGTAAAATTTTATTTCGAGAAGGTTGTCTTTTTCCTCAAACTTCTATATTATTTCAGTCATTTCATTTGGTTGCAGCAGAGCAGGAGATGGAAAGACCAGCCGTTATATTAGAGAAAGAAGACAAAATTACAAAAGATGTACAAGTATTAGGTTGTACTATGGCCTCGTTGCTGTACAAACTTCAACTTTATTAAAAAAAAACAATCTTGAACAGAGGTATTAGTGCAACACAGGCCAAAGACCTCATATAGCTATGATTATAAAAACCCTACAAACTCTAGCATGTGTTAAACTTTAATACTTTAATAAGGAAACATGTCCTGTTAAGTTTTTATCTGAAATCTTTTACAGATCTGGTGAAAGTTGCTTTGTAGGATAAACACTTTGACCAGAGTAGCTAAAATCATTGGATGGCACAGAAGGGTCACGGTTTAATTGTAAACTCTCCATTGTCTTAGAGTGAAATCAAAAACACACTAGCTGAAGGATGCAAAAAGACTCCAACTGGGTAAATAACTGGGTATTTATAGTCCCATTAGCTCTAAAGTCTCATTCTTTTTAATTTCCTTCACATTTTTTATAGCAGTTTGTCCAAAAGTCAGTGTTTTTAATCAAGATTTTAAGTGATGGACAAACACAAGGAGCCCAGGGGTCCCATGGTAACATTGGAGGAGCTGCAGATATCCACAGCTCAGGTGGGAGAATCCGTTGACACAACAGTGAAAAGTTCTGCAATCTAATAAGATGATCTCCATGGAAGTGTTGGAAAAACAGATATGACCCCTGAAGCCCTAAGAAATCCCATATGCCGTTTAGGGGAAACGGCAAACCTTGGGAAGAAGGTTCCCTGGTCAAATGGGACCAAAATGCAGCCTTTTGATACATGGATGCAATCTTTCCCATCCAGTCTTGGTGGGAAAGACTGAGCCATACCCATGATGAAGCATGGTGCTGGCAGCATCATTCTGAGGGGAAGGTTTTTCAGCAGGGATGGAAGAGTTGATCACAGTTGTTTGAAAGACATGTAAAGCTAAACACAGGGAAATGCTGGACAAAAAACCTGCTAGAGGCTTCAAAAGACTAAAGATTTGGGCGTTGGACGACAATCAAAGCTTTCTGATTATTTACATGAAAGCATTTTCGAGTGTTAGAAAATCTCAGCTTGAGCAAAGGATAAACCAGTTTAGTCTCCGATAAATCCTGAAAACAGATGCTTACTAAGTAATCTGACTGAGCTTAAGCTGTTTTGCTAAGAAGAATTAGAAAATGTGACAATTTCACCACCAATTCCAAACGGCATGAATACCTTTGCAAAACATATTTTACACAGTCAGTCCAAAGTTTTATCATTGTTCTTATCAAATGAAGTTTGTTAGTTTGATTGAAATAATAATAATAAAAACATTAAAAACTTGGCTTCATTATAAATTCCAAAATGCTCGACTCCAAGACAAAAGCTAATCGGAGCATTCTTGCTTTTATTTGTGCCATCTGTAACAAACTTACCAATCCACTCATCCACCCACGCAAAGGCCTGCCTGTGTCCCAGAAGCAGGACGTCTCGTATCACCTGAGGAAAGTTAGAAAACAAAACGGTGAAATGGCAGCCGGAGCCGAGGGGGAGGCAGTCCAAGGTGAGCGGATGTGAATCATATTAACTTAACCCTGAAGGTGAGAGTCTGAAAACATGTTGAAGTTGCTAAATGCTTCTTTTCCTCCACAGGAGTAAATGATTAATATGAGTCACTCTGAGCGCTGCCCTGTGAGTAATGGCCCTGACCGTATGTACCTATGCGTGTCAAAGGGAGCCTCAGGCAAGGGCCAAATAGGAAGCAGGCTGACCCAAGGACAAATGCTGCTAAGAGCTGAGAGAAATGCCTCTGGGAAATAGCAGATATTAGGATTAAATGTTGTTGGGAGGTCTGGCAGTGTGGGGTGACCAGGGCAGACACTGAAATAGAGTGATAAGAAAACGGCAGATTTTAACTACCATGTGTTATATGTTTCCACAATAGAAAATTGAAGGTCTCGGGCACTGATAGTGATCTGCGAGGTGCAAAAAGTCTGAAAAAAAAAAAATGAAGTGAGGTTGCAAAAAAAAACAAACAACAAAATCCAATACAGGTCGTTTTTCACAATGACCTTGTGCACAAACTGCTCCACGCGTGTCTGCAGTCCCCACACTTCAAACCTAACTGTGACCAGTTTGTACGAGCACATGATGGGGTCCTGGGTGTCGATCCATCCTTCCTGCAGGCTGCCCCTGTCTGTCTTCTTTGACTTAAACTGTCGAAGGTCCTGCAAAAAGAACGAAGAGAAAAATTGATGTAGAGAAAAATGAACCCTTCTCAAGCAATTGTCATATTTCTCAAAAGATGTACCACAAGTAGCCAAATTGGTGGGCCATGTTATTTGTCGGTGTTTATCTACTTCGCGGACTCCCTCCCCCCCCTACAGGACACGAACACCTGCATTCAGTACAGGAATCATATAGAGAACAGCCAAGATTCACAGACGGAGTCCTTCATCACAAGCTGTATGCACATTAATCACTCCCCCCCGTGGACTAATTATGCTGTGGCGCTCGTTTGTCTTGAGTGTTTTGACTGAGACAGACTGTGTGCGGGTGGGAGACAAAACTTTTTGTCCCTGCAGGGAGTTCCATAGTAGAGGAGGTGGATGAAGCCTGTTGCATTTCTCTTTGCATAAAATGTGTCATCAGATTCACTGAAGAAAGACTGAAGAAAGTTAAGGGAAAATAGAAAATGACAGTAAATGCTTGGTCTATATGAAAAAACAAAAAACAAACAAAAAGACAAAAAACAAAAAACAAAAAAAAAACGGGGGAGAATTAGGTGCAAGATCCATTTTATAGCACAATCATGTTATCAAATATGACTTAAAATGAATTTCACTTCATAATTTAACACTTTAAAATTGGGTTTGTGTCTCTTTAAGAAAGTACTGCTCTTTCCAAGACTTTTGGGAACTCATCACATCAACATTGCTCTTCTATTAACACCTCTAACAATGTTTTTACCAGCGCAGCACTGAGAAGTATTTGTATAAAGAGCTCAGCAGCTCCACCAGATGTCTGCAAATTGCCGCTGGCTAGTCTGAAGGAGCCGAGTAGGGGGAGACAATGGGGTGCTTTTTTCCCCCAGCTTTAATTAATTAGCAGTAATGATGCTGTGTTTGTCTTGAGAAAGAATCAAACACATTATTCATTTTTAAATCTGTGTTTGAATCAAATATTTACATGCAACTTCTGACGTCTATATTTAACTCCGGACATAACCTCTGAGCTATTCTTAGCTTCCAAGTGTAAGCGCAGAGCAGCATACGTCCCAGTGGTATAGTCTCTGGAAGGTGTCGATAATAAAACGCCACGGCTGCAGGGTCATGACTCCGTGTGGTTATTAATAACTCCTCTTATAATCACCGCGGTAGGTTGGCCGGCACGCGTGCAAGCACATGTAAATTCACTGCAGTTAACACACCTTCCCCCATCTGTATACATTCAGATGAGGCAGAGGACCAGCTGGTGATATAAATAAGTGAATAATAAAAATCTCATCTGTTACCCCTCCACTACATTTCTAGTCTATGTATTTTACTCTGAATCCTTTGTTCTTTTTATCCCCTACATTTTTTTTCCCAAAACTTGGATTCACGTCTTTAATTCAGGAATCTCTCTTTCCTCACCTCTGATTCTTTGTAGTGGCGCTCAGGGATCTCATCGTAGGCAATGTCCACAAAACACACTTCTGTTTCCTCCTCTCTGGGCTCACTTCCAAAGATCTGAGAAACAGCAAAACACACACCTTTGTTGTTAGCAGTTGCAGCAAAGCATCAGCCGTGTTGTGTCATGTGACTGATTTTTTCTCAGACAAGATTCTAAATAAGACATGAGTTGAGCCTTATGTTCAGTGACCTCCTCTTAGTAATTAACACAAGAACGATTAGCTTGTCTTATCTGAGCAGGTTCATGCTCTAGTGTCACTAAGCTGGGAATAAACTCCCATTAGTCTCATATATTGGTGCTACAAAAGGGGAGGAAAAAAATCTGAAAGATGAATGGATAGATTACTGAAAACGATGATGGTGACTGGAAGAGAAAGAAAAGAAGCAAGAGGACAAACGGTGGAGGCAGTGAGGCATTAAGTCAGGAGCGTAAGGAGAAAGCCCCTCCACTGAACAAGTCTACTGCCCCATTTGCTCTAGTCAGCTTCAAATGTGAAATAATGAGCATCTGTGGCACCAGCAGAATCTGGGTGCACTTCTCGTCACCTGCCACCGAGTGGAGCTGCAGACTTTTGCTTCTTCCTTAAGCGTTGATTGAGGCAATATTGCATAACTCGGACTTGTTCCTTCTGCCAATCAAAGCATCAAGTGGCTCTGAAGGACAGGCACAAACAAAGAAGAATGTGATGAAAAGCTTTACGAACTGAAATGCGAGGACACGGTTTCATGTTGTAGAAGACATGAAGCATGTCTTCCTTAAAGAAGTTCTTCAAAACCATTGTCCATGTACTATTGATTTGGCATTAAAATGTTTAAAATCTCTATTTTTAACATACTTTAAAAAAAAAGCCACTATATTTGGACATATAAATGGATATTTATTTTTAATAAACACAATATAGAAAATAATTTAAGAAATGTAACCATCAAGATAAAAAACAAGAATAAATTCAGACACTCTTCGGGTGCACTTGAGTATTATCATTGCTGCTCAACATTTTGAGTTTAAACATCTGCTTAAACCTCAAACATTTATCTTTGTGGACTCCTGACAGTTGATGTGAAAATGACCACAATGACATCTATTGAGCTTCTTCATTTTGAAGCCTTCAGAGGGAAGATGGCAGCTTTTGACGTCTCAAAAGAATTTAAAATCAGATTCAGGCGTTCGACTGTATGGGAAATAACCAACAAGTGGAATATATTAATAACAACTGACGACAGTGTAGATCTGGGCGTTCAAGAAAATTCACTCTAGAAGCAGACTCTAAGATGCTGAATGAAATCTCCAAAAACCCTACAATGTCATCATGGGACCTATCAAATTCCCGCCACAATTGATATTAAAGTAGATCTCTCTGCAGTTATAAACAGATAAGATATTTTTACTTTGATGAGAGGGAACCAAGGAGGAATTTTTTTTTTAGGTTCTAATTAAACCAGAAAGGTTCAGGATGAAGTTTTGAAGAGATAATGTAGACAAATAATCGGAATTTTGGATTAATGTTTTACAGATAAATGAGTGGAGAATTTAAACATTTACTTGCCTTATCAACAAAATGCATATTTATTGATTGTTTCGTTTAATGAACTGAAGAAAGTTAAGGCTTGTTGTTTACATGCAACAAATCCCTTTCTCTTTCTTAGGTATATAATGATAAACTGGATTAAGTAATTCTGACATAATTCAACTTTACATCGGGAGAGCTTTCTCTGTTTAACGAGCTTGCTCCTCCAGTTACTGAATGTTTTTTTTTTTTCTGTATGATTAACACTCATATTAAATGTTTTCTGCAACTATAAACACGTACGGTTTCAATCCTGGGATTTGGTACAAAAACATATAATTTCTAGTAGCTTCAGTTTTTAGGTTCGAATTGCAAACCTGCAAAAAACATTTTTGCAGTAAAATCTCAAGGGTTTCAATGTTTTCCAGCAGAATTAGGATTGTGGGATTTAAAAGAATTTTCAGTCTTTCAACAACATCACTCGTTAAGTTTGTATAAAACATTGATGTGTGGCAATTCAATTGAAAAGTACTGAACATATTCTGCTATCTGAAAATCCTGCTGGAATATGAATGGAGCAGACCAAGTCTCCTTTCACTTTATATCTCACAGTCACAATGATTCAATAATCCTCAGACAAAAGCAATTCACTTAATTCGACGGCGAGGTCTTGAAGCATGAAGGTGGTGAAGATGGAGTCTGATAAAACAATGAAGCAATAAAACAGAGGAATAGAAACTGCGCCAATCAAAACCCAGTTGAAAAATCGAGATGCGCGCACAGTTCTTCGCGAAGCGCTTGAGATATTGAGCTGTACTTACATTGTCATTGTTTCCTTTGTTATCCTCATATTTGCTCTCTATGTGGATGGAAAACTTGGGCAGGAAGGAGCACTGGAGGGAGCAGATAAAAAAAAAAGTCTGAGATGGTAAGACATTGTTTTGCACCTTGATGTCTTTTATCAGACAATAAGTAATTAATTTTTTCGGACATAATCACAGTGTCCTGGGACTTTTGATATCTGTGTCTGAGACTTTCCTCTACTAAAGATTCCCAAACATTAATTGGACATTTAAATTTGAATGCCAGACAAATTATCCTCTAACCACAACAAATGTAAAAATGTGGAGTTTGTTGAACTCCACGGCAAATTTAGCTGTGATGATGTGCAGACTAAGTTATAATTTTTCAGCAGTAACCACTACAGAAATAGGTTTAAAGTTTTCATAATATAACCTGACAGTCATTTCCATTGACTGTGCCCAGTTGTGTGTTTAATATGACATAGTAATTGTGTAATTTAAGAAATTATTATCAATGTGAGAAGAAGAATAAATTGTAAATATAGATAATGGAACAAAAAAGTGAATAAAAAAAGTATGGCATATAGCATGTGCTAAAGCACATGTTTTGGTACGCTCTCTTTCAACTTACATGTCAGATGTTAGATCAAAGTGCCTTGGATCATAATGTGTGTGTGTGTGTACACTGTGCAGAAAGTGAAAATACTCACTGTGTACTCTGACCAGAGGCCATCAGTGTAATGGACAGGAATAAGAGGTGAGAAGAAAGAAAGAGATGGGTGAAAGAGAACAAAGAAATGAAACCGCATGTGCCATTAGGCCTCAGGAACAACATTTTAGTCTCAGTAAAAGCATGCATGGCATGGTATGAAGAGCTCTTATGTAGCTAACACCTCCACTGCTACAGTTTCTAGCATAGTTTTCCTTATTTTGTAAGTGTAACACAGACTGTCATGTACAGTTTCTGCATTAAATTATATTTTATACTGAAAAGTTATTTTCAGCTTCTCCTCTTCTTGCCAATGCCAATCAAACCTCAACCCCAGTAGGCATCCAACAAAGTTCTGTACTTGGGCCAATCAAAACATCAATTTCTATGTATTTGTTACAACAAATACATAGAAATGTACAGATTATGCCATTATCAGGCTCAACAGTAGAAAAACCTGTTGAAGATGTTCACAAAAAATCTTTGTTGTCTCAAGAACTGGCGTGTCATCATCAGGGTTTGCTGGCCAAAGGCAAAAATATTTCATTTTAACATCATAAAAAGGTTCAAATGAATGCAAATTAGCTGAAGACTATAATTCCATATCCATTATCATGTAAATATTCATGCATGTGTGCTTCCCATTTTATATTAAAATGCAGGAAAGAGCCTTAAAAAAACTCAGGTTATGATTTTTAATGCATTTAAAAGATGGGATTTAAATAGGTAAACAGTTTCTGTGTCGTTTTAAACTGACCTGTGATTTCTGATTATGTAACTCTGGCACAATAAGGGTTGGAAAAATGTCCGCAGATGAAAGAGGAGGGATTTGCAGTAAAATGATTACCTGTGATGGTGTATGGGTAGTAGTTCCAGGCCTTCTCTGTGACATAGAAAATTTTAGGAACCACTGCCCTGGCCCAGCTGGGCAGCTTGCTAAAACACACAGAAAGACGAGAGTTTAGGTTGGCAAGCTGAGGAAAGAAAATTGTATCAGATTGAAATTAGTCTTCACTTCAAGTTTCTCAACTCTTTTCTTTTGGTCTATCAACCATAGCTAGCAATAAGAAACATCCTGCTGCGTGGAGCCATAATGGAGGCCATACAATGAGGCCATGATGGCCCCTGGGAAAGCTGATCACAGTGATTACACCCAGGAACCCTGCTGGGGACTTTCACTGCACTTGCACTGAGATAGATATAGAGAGAGGCATGGAGGGTTAATAAGAAGAAAAATACAGAGGGGCAGCCTTTTCTCTTCAAAAATGGATTCTATAAACAAAAAAGGGAAGACGTGACTGGCCACAGATTTGGGAAACACGACAAAATTGGTGACAAATAAAGAGGAAATGACTGAAATTTAAAACTTTGATACGGTTAGCATTACAGCAGTCATCACGATTTAACAAAGACATGAAGGAAAGCAAAAGAGCAGAAAGCTATAATCGAGTCTGAGGAGAAGCAGTTAAGCTCAGATTACATTTATCCTGAACATCAATATCCAGCTTTAATGCATCCACTTGATTAACAGGTCCAGGTTTCACTTGTTATAATATTAAAGCTGATTACTGATTACATACATCACTGATATGTAACACAGACTCTTACCAAAGTATTCATATCCCTTAAATATTTTCAGATTTCCTTGTTGCATTTTAGACAAACCAAAAGTAGTGCTTAATTGTTACATGCAAGAAAAAATCAATACATTGTTATCCTTTTTGCACATAGAAAACTGAAAAGTGTACGTCACACTTGGTTCCTTTGTTTGACTAATATTGCCTGTTCTTCTTTGCAAAATAAGCTGAGCTCAGTCACACTGGATGGAGAGCATCTGTGAACATCAGGGTTTTTTTTTAACATCTCACTAAAGACACTTTGGCTTTAGTTTCTGATTCTGAGGTTATATAGAACATGAACATGTTCTGATACAGACAACATTTTGCATGTAGGTCAAAAAGTAGCCAAAGGTTTGGTCTCATTTGACCAGAGCGTCTTCTATTCACACCCAAATCTTCTTGTGGTAAACTTTGAGTGGGGACTTGTGACTAAGAGCAGATTTGTGAAATATACAAACAACAGTCACAAATTACTACCAATAAAGTTACAAAATAAACACATTGCAGTGTTTGGTTTTCTATATGTGACAGAATTTGGGAACTCTCAAGGGGAAAAAAAATGGCTTTTACAAGTATCTGTGTGTGCTAAGCTAACCAGGGTTTTATGAGACCACAGGGACGTAAGATTGGTGGTTTCCTCCGGCTCCTCTTCTCTGTCATACAGCCAGTGTGTACTATACAAACATAGCAGGCCGGTCACATGTCCCGTGTCCTCACACTGCTTTATTTACAAGTGCCACACACGTACATTCGCATGCACAGACTGCAGCTATAACACAGTAACAGGTGGTTTGTGGGCGGAGAGAGGCCTTCTTGGTGTCCGACGGCGATTGCTCAAATTATCCATCGCTTACGCTGACCTCATCTCCCTCTGTGTCCCCACGCAGAGACGAGCAGACTTTACTGCATACTCACACACCAACATGTAGTCTTCTTCTCTTCTAGGACTGTGAACGACAGTGCGTTTGTCCCCGAGGCACACTCAGTTGTCATTTATAACCACTTCACCTGTCTTGTGGCATTGCTCCGCTCTTTCTGCCAGCGTCCTCTGGGAGTGACTGGAATCAGGTGTTTGTTTAACAGACTGTCCTCACCTTGGATGTTTTTCTTTTTTTTTTTATCAGCACTAAAATAAATTGACAAAATTTTTCAAAAATGCAGAACCCTAAGTCCAGAATAAATCTGAAAGCAAATTCCTTACATTAAGGCAAGTGTAAGCCATGAAAAGCCTTAGGCTATATCATTTCTCTTTATTTATAACTCAATAAAAAGAAATGACAATTAACCTTTAAACCCCCTTTTCACTGGTGTCATAAAACGTTCTCTCTCTTATGAATTCCCAAGGAAATTAAAACTATGGATAATATTTTATAAACATTCATTTTGCAAAGAAGCAAAAGCAAACAGAGTGAAAGAAACATGAATCATTCAAACTCCTGTTGTACAGAGAGCAAGAAAGAGGAATAAAAAAATGCCCAGAACTGCAGTTAAATGTCACAATAGACTGTGAGCCGCTTGCACCATTTAGCTCTAAAATACACCATAATCTGGTGTGAAGATGACACTTAGAGATAACACCGTTGCTGTCTGTGGATACACTAAAATATTGGCTGTAAAGAGGAATCCAGGTCTGGAGGGCTGAAAGATGAGTGATGGTTCAGGATTATGACGCCCCAAAGCAAACTTTCAAAATCACATTGAAGTTTCTTTAGAGAAAATAAAACACAACATGCACTGATGTAGATTTAATGAAAGCTCTTGAATCCTTGTGTTGTGTTAAAGCAACACAATATATTAATCTGAAAAAAAAAAAGTCCTGTTAATTACAAAACATCTCTACTGGTATACAGCGACTTTTTTTTCCCTTTGCAAAATAGTTGAATCTCAGTCAGATTAGAGCCTAACATTTAGCACAAACATTTTCAAATACCTCTGATTCTCATTTAGTTGAGTCTGGACTTTGACTGATCAATTCTAACAAATAAAGAGGCTCTGATCTAACCTGGATGTGTGTTTCAGGTCATTTTCCTGCTGGAAGATAATTCTCCACCTCATCCTTAACCCTTTTGCAGCCTCTAACCAGCTGAAGAAAATAATCACCTCAGCATGATGCTGCCAAAACCATGCTTTAGTGGAGATGAACGGTTGATCTTTAAACATCCCTGTTTCTTTCTCCATGACCTATTTGCTTTGTTCCTTGGTCTTACTGAGGTTGTGTTTGGTTAGGTTCAGTTATGTTGTCTAACAAATCTCTAAGACATTCACAGGATAGCTGGATTCACACTGAAGCAATGCCAAGTTTATAATTTCAAGCTTGCTGTAAATAAATTAAATGTGTAAGGGCTATACATGTGAAAGATTATGCTATTAAAATCAGCATATCCACTGCAAATAAAATACATAAAAATACCATTTAATACCTTCGATGCAACAGCTTTGTCTTTAGGCCCCTCAGAGTATTTATTATAAGTACGTTCAATGCCCATGCAGTGGTTAAAAATGCGCTCTGAGAGAGAGCGGAAACAACTTGGTGGCTAAAATTACTTTGACCTCATTGTGCAATTTACAGTATGTTGATTGTCAGCGTTCTCAGCAGGATTAAACTGCCACCCATGTCCTGCCTCGGTTCACTGCTTAACATCTAAATCATCCCCGCTACAAAGCAGCATAGCTGAGCCTGAGTTGCTACTTCATGATGGAAATCAGTCGTTTCAAATTACATTACCATGACTGATAGATTTAGGGTTTAGTGTTGGGATTTAGTACCTTCTCTGAATGGGCAGCAGTAAGGTTGCACTAACAGAATAGTGGCTGACTTATTAAAATACAGAAAAGTACAGAGCCTGTTGTATTGGAAAAACGTCTTTGATAAACTCAAGCCCGTTTTATCTGTTTGAGTTTTCCCTCAGCTCATCTATTTACCTCCGTATCTTTAACTTTATAGCTTGGAAAAATGAAATCAGAGAGTTTGCTTTCAGCGAGATTCTTCCCATCAGTCTTCGCGATAAAAATCTAAATCTATCTATCTATCTATCTATCTATCTATCTATCTATCTATC
>NW_015115239.1:10912-14796 GCF_001443285.1 Poecilia latipinna | reverse complement strand
AAAAAAGAAAATCAGAGAGTGTGCTTTCAGAGAGATTCTTCCCATCAGTCTTCTCGATAAAAATCTAAATATATATATATATATATATATATATATATATATATATATATATATATATATATATATATATATATTTATAATATATATATTATAAATCCTATATTTTCTTGCTCTGTTAATGAGAGAAAGGAAAAAAAAAATAATAAAAACGTCTTTGAAGCCAGTGATAAAGTCCGATTTTCAAAGTCAATTCATAAATTAGAATGAAATTACACACAGCAGCCAATTCAGTTAGAGACAATCAGATCCTTGGTTTCATGCTGAGGATCTGATTTGGGTGTTTGATCCAAATCTGTCAGAGAGTCAAACACTTCAGCGGAATAATATGCAGAAGGATGATGAAAAAAGATATCAGATTACATTATTTTTGTTCATTTGTTCATTACTGAAACATGACAAGAATGCTTATTCCAACATGTAAAGCTGATATGTATCACCAAATCTATACTATTTGGTTTGGTATTTTTAGTTCTATCAATTAAAAAAAAAATAATTTAAACTCTGCAATTTTATTTATGAAGATATTTGTTGAACAGGTCAGTTGACATAGTTTATTGGATAGTCACATATTAAACAGAGTGATTTCTCAAAAATGAGTTTGACAGCGATGACGAAATATAAACCCACATTCTTTAATTTGTCAAATTTCTTTAAAAACTTTTTAATCATTGGGAGCTTCAAAACTCTGCATTAGCTTTGGAATATGTCATTTTACTGAAGCAAGTTTAAATATTACTCAAATATAAAACCTCAGCTAGGTGTTAGGTCTTTCTTAGGATAAAAGTTTGTCTCTTACCTCCATAAGGTCCAGTATGTCATTTATTTTACAAAATTCCATAAATGATTGTGGTAGGACTCGATAAAAGTTTTTTTTAATTTTTAATTTTTATTGAATTAATTGCTTGCACTGTAATCAATCAGTCATGATTTATTGCATTTTAAAACTATATGCCAAAGTATTTTCAATTCAAAAACCCTTTTGTCTGCTAAATTATTGAATATGACATTTATTGTTTTTAATCTGTTAGATTGGTTTCTAAAATAACTGTAGAGTGTGTGCATCTGAAAGTTACAAATTTATCCATTTACAATAACACAACTCCCTAAATGGACTATTAAAAAAGGTCTGATAAATTATTTCACAGTTGCATTTTGACATGACTGCAGGGATAGTACTCACTTATTGAGGTAGATCCGTTTTTCTGTAAACTGGCCTGATCCATGCTCTGGATCCTCGTAGGGCTCGTTCTGCACCACTTCCACACCTTCTCCACGTTCACTCTGTTCATGGCTGTGTTTGCTGATCATGTACAGCTGGCCGATACAGTACTGAACGACAAGAGAGAGAGCAGACAAGCTTGTTGTTAAATCGTTGAATTTAATAAATACAATTAGACATTTATGTTGATCAGTCTGAACAGTCGGTGCTTGTGCAGGAGCAAAATCAGGCCACGCATCTGGATAATAAAGCGAGAGTGAAAACAACATTTTTACTGCTCGTGCTCTTTACTGCAGCAGACGGATTATCAGGATTAAGAAACAAAGGTAGTCCTGCTTGAGGCTGCCTGCACCATAGTAACAATCCCGATCAAACAGGACGACAACAAAAACAGAAGCAACAACAGGTTCGGTGACCCTCTCCCACTGCCTCCCCGCGATAAATCAGTCAACACCCACAATCCTTCACTCAGCTCTGACTGACACACTTGGCTCTGTCACAATGTCACTTTGAGCTGCTTTGACAGGCGGGACTCGGGTGTCACATGGCAACTATTTTCCATACATACGGAGAACGACAGACAGCGGAGAAGGGATGCTCCGTGACAGAGATTTCCAACTGCTTGTAGACCTATTTCCATGCCTGGGTAACAGATACAGCCCAGTGATTTATGTTGCTGTGCTGAAATGCTAAGGGGTCATGTAGGACTCAGCTGACACACACACTCAACCGTGTGTGCCCCAACCAAGCATAGCTGTGTTAAGCTAGTGGAAAAAAAAAAAAAAAAAGACAAGAACACTGTACATCCAGCTACAAAGTCCCAGAAATGGACAGCACAGAAATATACGTAGAAATATGATAGTGTAGTGCAATAGAGCAGAGCTAGTTTAAACCGGGCAACATGCTTGAAGTGTAACTTGTTGTGCAATTCCAGTTATTTTTTTCCCGTCTGTTGACCATGAGAGGAAACTAATGAGGTGTGATGAAGAAGTCCCAGCAGGGATGTTGATGGCGGTGTTTCCGACTGCACAGCTGTTGGAGTCTGGCAGAAATATGACTGTCACAACAACACTGTGTCACCAGTCAGGTGTAGTAGAGGAGGGAACTCATTACTGCTTGATCGATCAGGAATTTATTTAATCAAACATAGCAAATGTTTATTTGTTGTTACACGTGTATACACGTAAATATCTTTTATGCACACGTGAAGCAAAATAGTGAAGGGATATTTTTGTCTTCCTAGTAAATATCATAAAGCACCGTAAAATAACCAGTCACTACTCTAAGTAAAGAGGAAGACTGCCACTAAAACTGGATTTATTTCTATGATTTTTGTACAGGGCACAGCTGACAAAGAAGATACGTTTTATCTTCTGGTTCTTTTTATTTTTTAACGCTACTCTGGGCAAGTGTCCATACAGCCCATATCAGAAGCCCCCACTGAATAGCTCAAATACCAAAGGCACAAAAAAAAGAAAAGTTATTTCATCTAGAGTGAGTCAAGCGATTGTTATGCACCAAAAGTTTATTTTTGTGGAGCTCAGCACATGTAGTCTTTGCCTTTTCCTTTTGCTAAAACTTGGGGGTTTGTCTGTTTGATGTTAAGGAGCACAGCTTTGATCCTGATAAGTTCTGAGTCAGGAAGGTAACAAAAACATCAATCTCAAGCATGCAGGACCTACACCCCTGCTGTTTTATGACACTGTACAGGTATCCCAGATGACCAACCTCTATGATCAGACTACTCAGGTAATCTAAATGAAAAGAGTGGTGAAGAGCGCATTATAAAATCTGCCACTACAGATGTGCAATAACATCATTTAGATGCTTCACAGCAAGAAGAAGATTTCCTCTTTAAATCTGAGCTTAGCAAGTACAAGCAAATATGCAGATTCAAAGCAAACTAATGCATTGTTTTGTCCGCACTTTTTAATCCACTACGATAGCGAGGAGCAGACAAGTGAAAAAATTGGGAGGTGCACCTCTTAAGTGACATCAGCTTGCATAGAGAGTGCACATAAATCTCCGCACTGGATGGAAATCACAGAGGCAAAGTGGCCTCTCGGGAGGACCACTAAGCAGTGCCCTGATCAATCTGATGGCAAACCGGAGAGAATTAACATGAAGCACCATCCTCTTTCTGTCGCCCTTCATTAATTCAGGCTTTTTGGACATTTTGTATAAACAGGCCAGCTATTGTGCCAGTCTCCCTACCTGCCATTGTACTTTGGCTCCGTCTGTTGTTTACCTAAAAGCTGCAGCTGATGAATGAGAAACACTTTTCATTGTTGTCTTTGGAAATCTCCATCAAATGACGAAATGGGAGAAGAGGCCTTGACTCAAGACAGAGTGGCCATGAATAATCGATTGTTATTTCTCTTTCTCTCTGTCGGACAACAGAGCTGTTGGGTAGGATCAAGGGCTGACAAGATGAAAATATATTGTTTTGTTCTATGTTCAGGTGTAATTGATCTTCTACAATCCCACATGTCACTGAATCTGTCTGCCTGTTTTTTTTTTTTTTTTTTTTTTTTTTTTCCTTTTTTTTTTTCTTTCCCTCTTTAATATTAAATTTTCATCCTCCAACCCCCCCTTTTGGCCTGTT
>NW_015115239.1:0-7746 GCF_001443285.1 Poecilia latipinna | reverse complement strand
CCCCCTGTCCCCTAATTTGTTCTGCCGTTTTTTTTTTTTTTTTTTTTTTTTTTTTTACATTTTTTTTCTCTTTCCCTCATTCATGTTCAATTTGTGCTCTGAACTCGCCATGTTTGGTCTGTTACAGCAATTCGGCCACTCTCTTTCCTTCACAGCATGAATTTATTAAAACTGTGGCAGGGAATTGTGCCAATTCTCACAGAGCTTCCTGGTGCAAGTACATTAGCTGAAGGACCGTGTAAATGAATGAAACCAAAATGAGGAATCAAATGCAGTCAAAATCATGATTGACTTTTGTCCTTCATTTCCACGTTGCCTTATGTCTTCTAACTGAAAGGCAAACATGCTGAAATCTTAACCTGTTTGATTTTGCATGATGAATCATTTATTTTATGTTTCACACCAGAATGAAAGAACATCATGAGATCAAGTAAAGTTAATTTCAAAAGAAAGCTATGGAAAAAGATGTAGTGATATTAAGTAAAGCATTCAACAAATGGGAATCAGGCATCTCTGGAAGCAAAGTAAAGCAAAAAAAGACACCAGATTACATTCAGGAATCTTGCTTCTGAAATATAATTAATGCAAGTTGGTGAATGTGTTTTTCATGATGCGACACCAAGTGCATGTTTCAGAGAAAAAATATCAAACGGATCACCCAAAAACCCAAACTCTGCGTGTCTGTCTGCTTTTCTGTCTCCTTTTTCTAACACAGCAGCTGGTGGTGGGAAACTGCTAAATGTGCTTCAGCCAAGAGATTTGTGACTGTGAGAAGATAACCAGGATCCCAAGGAGCACACACATTTACAGCAACGAACGCGAGACAATAGTGGGCCCAGTGATAAGATGTAATTAAAATTCATGCATGGACGGAATAATTACAGTCCTGAGAGCTCAGCATTGTGTGGATAAATGAGCGTCCTCATGTTGAGATACGTTTATATAGCCGTTGAGCTTCATTACAATTCGTCTTACATTCGCCAAAGAGTAAAATCTACGGAGGGAATTAAACGTATCATAGACAACTTACAGGACTTACAAAAATAAATTAGAATTTTTTCAGGGAGTTTTTTTATTGGCACCACTGATTAAAAAAAATAATTAAAAACCCCCTAAAACATTTTAATACAGTGACATTTTCAACACAATCCCATGTGTCACAATTATTGGTACCAACAGTGTTATCAGAGCACTAACTATCACACTTCTTTATTTTGCATAGTTAGAAAAGTCAGCAGAAAAATGCTGGTGACGTGACCTTACAGCCATTTCTTAATGAAACATGACAATAATACTGAACTCCTAGGCGGGCTGGATATTTGTTAGCGATTAAAGTTAGTCCAATTGGTTTGCTGAAGATCTTGCTTTGAACTTTGACCTGAACTTCCGTCTCCTCCCTCCCCTATTTACTCCTGCTCTGCATCCATGATGCCTCCTTCCAGATTCATCTGGGATATAGGTTTTAGATGAGGCATTATTTGAGATGCTGAGGTTATTATTATGGTTTGGCATCATAACAAACGTCTAAGTCAGCAACAATCCTTCCAAATCCAGAAATTACTCATCAGAAAAAGCCATTTCAGAAAGAGAAACCCGCCTCCCAAAAAACAACAAAAACAGGACGTTTTTAAAAGTATAAATCTGAATGAAAGTAGCAAACGTAAGCCAAGAAATTATCTTAAGTGGTGCAGTTACTTTTCCATTTGCACAAATGTATAGATATATTTTGAAAAAGAAAATCGAACAAAAGGAATTGCTATTGCTCCACATAAACCTCGCGGCCAAAAGCGAAGCAGAGAAGTTCATATAGTTTTAAAATAGTATTCATGTTTTAATTGATTCAGAATAGAATACATCCTGACCTCGAGATTCACCTCAATTTAAAACCAGACGCCAGAGATACAATGTGTGATGGGAAGCCTGCAGAGCTCATTAAGACAGATTTAGCTCTGTGGCAGATGCTGGTACTTCTCAAGCATCTGTCACACAAACAGTGTGCACAGACTCAGCTATTATCCTACAATAAACCCGAGTTAAACAGAAAGTCAACATGGGGAAAAAATAAAAAATAAAAATCACAAGGAAGTATAAGCACCAGCCGCTCACACTTTAGCAACTTCCTTTCAATGAGTGACAGGAACATACACACTCAGAAACATTTAATTAACTCCTGAACTCAGGCATGGCTCCCTCATTTTGCAGCCTCTAAACCCTTGAGCCTCTAGTATCGGGGTTTTCCACCCCCATAACGGATAAAGTGCAAGAGTACACACACATTTTACTCTTTGCTGCATCAGCAGAAACGTGGGAATGCTGCTGAGGGCGAACTCCCCACACAGACTGTATTTTACTCCATGCTTGCTGAACCAGCATAAAGTCAAGGTGAGCGTTAATTCCCTGCGAAGCTTTGATAAATTCACTCGCTGCAGAAGGTGACCAAGGGATCGTGACAGGATGCAGAGGATGACAGCTGGTGCAAGGCAGCAATACGGCGCAGTAGCTCAACGCAAATGGATTATGTGCAACACGGGTCGACAGGCTGACTTGCAATGTTCGCAGCGACACTCAAGAACACTTGTTAACATTGTTTTAAGAGAACTATTTAGGTTTATGTGATTTGGAGGTTTATACTGGCTGCAGCTTTCTTCATACTCCCACAAATGTTGTATTTTATTTTATAGGCCAACACAAAGTAAGAAGCATCATTTAGTGAAAAATGCTTTGCAGGAGATGGCTGTGAGTCATTGATGGAGAAATAGATGAGAATATAAATGTATAGGGCAGTAACTGAGTACTACATGTTAGGGATTTGGACTGGGGCAGAGGTTCCCCCTTTCAACAAGACAAAGTGTCTAAAAATGCATGAAAAGCTGCAATGAAATGGTTTTGATCAAAGCACTCAGATATGACCCGAGTTAAAGTACCAAGACGAGAAAATGTAATTTCCCAGTAACTCTCCATCCAATCTGACTGAGTTTGAGCTATTTTGTAAAGAAGATACTAGGGTAACTTTCAATGTTGTGCTCTATTTTGGGCTAGAATCTCACACCGCATCCAAATGAAATGTGTTGAGGCTACGATGTGACAAAATGTGAAAAAGCATCAGTCTGAGTAGTGCAAAGCGCTGGACATGAATGCTTTATTTACATTCCAAGACTGAGTCATGTGTGCTCTACACTCTTTTACTATTAAAATGTTGCTGCTACGAAAAGATTATTATTTTTTTTCTGCATTTTATTTGGTATTAACCTAACAGGGTAAAACATCATTGGAATTATAGATAATCAACTTTCAGAAATGAAAACAAAAGCAGAATAGACGACCTTCTTGCTGTGGCGTATCTAGTGCTGCAGGTGTGAGAAGGCCCCCCTCCAGTCATGCCTTCCGCTCTACTGGCATTTTAATCCAATTCTGGATCTCTGCAGCATCTGGGGTCACTGAATTAGAGCTTATGTAAAGCTGTGATCACTCACTATGCATCACCTCTGTGTGCATCATCTTTACTTCCTGCCTGGCGGCACGCTGAGGGGCCAAAGGCAGTGCTGTGTTTATGCATACGTTAAAAAGGAGATAAGAAAATCAAGGGGAGACATAAACTGGAGAGACTTGGTTTTTAGTTAAAGAGAGTACAAAAATGAGGGAAGTGTTTTTTAAAAAGAAGATGATCAGGAAACTGGCAGACTGTTGGGACATTACATAACAGGACTTGATTGAGTAGACTTACTTCTCTTCTCATTTATTTTCTCCTAGATTCATATCGGTGTCTCCTTCAGCTTTTTCTCCACTGACATTCACCGGTTGTAGAGTCTTCTGCAATTTTTCAATTTACATCCATCTGTGTTTATCTCATATCAGGTTAAGCAAAGATTTTAAATAATTATAATGTAGAAGATAGTGCTGCGACACGTGTGCTGATACTTTGTGATTGCAATGTTCTGAATACCAAAACTTAGCACAGAGGACCATATAATCAGCACAAAAACATATTCCAATATTATTATTATTAGCTTAGTGAGTTTTTGTATTATTGATGAACGTCTTTATGCCACGGCAGTTATATTTCTGCACATTTTTTTGTATTCTTCTCCTGACTGATACTGTTGTGCAATCAGATTATTTTGATTCTGTGAAAGTTCTCTTAAAGTATAGCCATCAAGCACTAATGAGGTGAAGGTAAAGCTTTTTGAAAATAAATCGGATGTATTTCCCCCTACTTGACTTTTCCCATAATGATATCTCTTCACATTCTCCTTCCAGGAACAAGATGAACTGATTATCAAAAGCAGCGTTGCATGACACTACCATGATGGAGAGAGATAAAATCTCAGCATGTGTGTTACAGTGTTTTCACTCGCTGGAAAACATGCCCACAACCAATACGTCTGGTATATTTTTGTGCAAAACCACAAGAATGAATTTTTACAAAGCTTTGTACATTGATTGCATATTTGTGCTCGCTGTCTTTTCACGGAGCGCCAACAGGCATGACGGCACTAGAAGATTGGTGAATTTGCAAATAACTTCCTGTTTTTGAGAAGACAAAGAATACGTCTGGTATGTGAAAATGTACCGGAGCCAAGTTGAGCTTAACTCTGCAGGGGGGGGGGGAAACACAATCAAAATCCTATAAGCCTTGTGGTTAACACATTCTTAACGAGAAGAACAAGAGAAAATGTGTAAACATAAACCTGAATGAATGAACAATGCTAAACAAGGCTAAAAAAAATAGTGTTTTTTTTTTCGGGAAAGGTTGGTGCACACACACACAAAAATCATATTTTTAGACCATAATGTTCAGCAACAGCATCATTTTATTTCTTATCTGACTGCAGTGTTGTACAGTAAGAATCCTGAAATGCCTGTAACATTTTAGACAATGACTGCCACAACATTTGATCCACAACGGCAGGATTTCATAAAAGATGAAGCAAAACAATTGATTTCTCATTTCAAACTCTGTCAAATATTAAGCCAAATACATTAAAATGATAAATACAGTTCTGTCTCAAATATATATTCTGTCTTTGCTTTGGGTGGGAACTAGGTGATATTTCAATTCTACCACATACATTCAGCTGCTTCTCAAACCTCCCACTCTGTTACATAACCTCTTCACCCCACCGCTGTTTCAGTCTGGAGTATTTTGGAGTTCAATTTGCATGGGAAAATCATCTCATATTTTATACATAAACAGAGCAAAGCGCACTTCTCTACACCCTCGCTCAGCTTGAGCAAAACAAAATATATATATATATATATAATTTTTTATTTAACCTGCCTATCCCACTATCATTGTATCTGTCTTTGTTTTTATGCTGTGTATGAAACAGAGGAATGAATTGAAGAGGTGCTGATGGATATCAACATTGCTTTGCTTAACTTCTCAACCAAAATTGCCTACCCTTTAGAAAATCACCTGTTTGGTTCAAGGGGAAAACAGTGGGTACTTTCTCCTTTGCTGGAAGGAAGAAACAATGGTCTGTAAAATATTTCCATGCAGTCGTTCCTTCTAGAAAGTTACTGATTGTGATAAAATTCCCACATTTTTGGCAAACCCTGCTATCTTTTTTTCTGTCTTTCCAAGTAATATTTTTTTTTTAGTGCTTAAACAAGAAGAGCCTAAAAACAACTATACCCAGGGAAAATTCAGGCAGAATGGCAAACAGTGTGGTTAGGAACACTGCGTGAGTCAGTTTTTAATAAATTTTTGACGATTGAAACCTAAAACCAGCTGTTTAATGTCTGTTTTGGATCATACCCTCGGCATGATGCTGCAAACACCTAGCTTGATAGTTAGTACTGGGCTTTTAGGTGGGAAGCCTAACCTGGACTCCCTCTCAGTCCATGTTAATGTTAAGCTTACTTACTCTGAACAGAGGCAGTGGTGTTACTGCAGCTTATAGTTTATTATAGTCTTGAGCTTTGGTGGCTCCCGACTTGTTTTTGAACATCCTAACCAATCCCCATTGACAATGATCCCAACATGCATCAAAACTAAAATGATGCATTTTAAAACTAAAGCCCTTTTAAAAATGTCAGAATGAAGAGCTTTTTAGGGTGAATTGTTCACTACTTGTTTCTGCTTTCAAATGCAAACTTCTTTAACTAGAAGTAGCAGTGGTTTGCTAATTGAAATGAAATCAGACTTACATTGTGCTTTACTAGGACATTGGAAGACACGTTTCAAGAAAATCAGTCATTCCCATTCATGTGCACAGGCATATGCCAATGGTGACAACTACCGGAGTGCAGCCATGTACAGCCATGGGTCTTCTGATCACCACCAGCCAGCAAGGTGGGCACAGTGTCTTGCACAAGGACACAACAACAGAGCTAGGGGTTCATACCGGAAACCCACTGATTACAGAGCAAACTCCTGCCACCATTGCCCCTACTATAACAACAATTGGGGCAACTGGGGGATTCCTAAATGCTTTAACTTGGGGAGGAAAATAGCATAGTGAATATAGGGTGGGTAGAAGAAACATGCAAAATATGGTTGCTGGTGATATTTGGTGAAAAGGCTTTTATTCAACGTTATTTGGATTAATGGAGAAACTCGGTGATACTACTGTATCATGTGGTTATTTTTTTCCCACTGTTGTTATATTGACTTCAGCTCATTTTAGCTATGGGAACTCAGCAAACTGCAGCTTGCATGACTTAAGAAACTGGAACTTGGCTTGAAAACCCGGTTGATATTATCTTATGCTATCCAGCAGGAAGTATCAGTTTACCTGTGTTGGCAATGAGTTTGTTGATAATTCTCAAGAGAAGTTTAACACATGCCATGCCTGGCAAAAGTATTGATATCCCTTGAATTTTTGCTGTATTAAAGCCAAACCTGTATTTCATTGTATGGTAGAAACCTATACAAAGTGCTATGTGATTGGAAAGACTAAGGAAAATGATACATGGCCTTCCAGTGCAATTAGTTGCCTTCATAAGTCAAAATAAGGTTTTGGAGACGTCTATAACAGGGTGAGGCAATAAAACATACATGAAGTGCGTTCAATCCATTATCTAGAAATGGAAAAAGTATGGCTAAATGACATACAGTCATTTAGCAGATCCCCCCCATGAAAACATTAATTAGAGAGTCATCATTTGACAAAACCTAAGCATGGAGACTCAACAAGATAACTGTTAGTTGTGCTCTCCATAGAGCTGAGTGACTGTTGTATCATTTTGCAATTAGCCACAAGCCACATATAGGGAGCAAAGAAGGTGCAATAAAATTAGATCAAAATGTAACTTTTTGCATGTATTCAATTTTACAGATGATGTAAAATAAGCACTGCACATCACCCTCAACACATCATTCCCCCAACGAAAAAGGCGGTAATGCTTTGTGGGTGGTTTTCATCAGCAGGGACGGGGAAGCTGTACGGGCTATTACAAAGACTCATGAATCTCAAACAGCATGGAATAAAATACTTTATTTGTCCCTAAATAGAGAATTCAGTATCAGCAAGTACATTGAAAAGACACAAAATACACATAAAATCAGTAATAATAAAAATACAGCTGTACAGTAATGCCAACTATGCAGATGAAGAAAGAAATTCCATAAAATGTAAGGAACAGACCAATGTCAAACAAAATGTGTAAAGTACACAAAGATAAGTGTGTTTCTGTGAATTTGTGCAAAAACAGTACATTTACAATAATAAAGACACGTGCAAAGAATAGCACAAATTCTATTATGAGCTTTTTAGAGATGCTGGGAGAAGTAATGGTCCCATG
>NW_015115238.1:74875-79678 GCF_001443285.1 Poecilia latipinna | reverse complement strand
GTCCCAAGCTTCAAGACAGAGTCCTATTTCAAAACCTAGATCAAAATAAAACCATTACTGTAATACTGAGATCTTCAAAACAGCTTCTATTTTATGTTATTCACATTTTATTTGAATTTCATAGCAGTTTTAACCAAAATTTTCCTCAAAATTAACAATTTACACCCAACTGTATATAATTAAAAATCAGCAGTGATGCAGAAATCAATCAACAATTTTAAATGTAAATAAACATGGCATAGATGTTTGAAACCATTCAATTTTAGATTACTAATTTAAATTTAGTAAGAGCTTCTCTCTCACAGACACCATATTTTAGTCGAGCAGGAAGGCAATGTAAGGGCTTTCCACCTAAATAAATCCATAATTCACTATTGTTGAATGAAAAAAATCTAAATTATTGATTAACAAATTTACAATTAACCGTATCTACAAATTGACCAGGAATTGGTGTCTATTTCTCCTTCTCCCCCTGTTGATATAATAAAATTATCATTTTGAAAACAATTTGGAATCTGTTACTGTTATATATAATAATTTGCTGAAAAACTAAAATATTGTAACATGTTCCACCATTTATCCAAATCATCCATCCAATATTCAAAATAGACTGAGATGTTTCAAATTTCAAAGTTCTATCAGTAATAACTTATCTTTATAATATCCCCCTGTGTTTTTCTTAATTCCAAAAGAAAAACAATTTAGAGCTGGAAAACCAAAATAAGAGAACTTTCCCCATTGTGCTAAAATTTCAACACGTCCAATTAGTTACTACTGAGCAAGGCATCCATGTGCCAAATAAACCAACAGTTAATTCAGTTAGTGTGTTAGTATAAAATAAAAACAAATAATAAAATACCAAAGTGGATGAGACAGTCTCTTAATCACTAATTCTATCTGCTGCAAGCCAAGGCCTCTGTTGTGTGCATTAATCCTATGGCACAAGCAGATGACTCTGCTTCAAATCAGATTGTGATACCAAAATATGCAATCATTATCACCGTAAAATTGTCGGTAAAGCAGTAGTAAAAGTAAATGTATGAAACAAAACCTTCACTGTCCCTAAATGGTTTAAAATAAGAAAAATATCACACAGCTACTCTCTAAAGTGATGTCATATTTACAGAGCGCTTCCTGAAAACCCATCAAAGGCCATTTGCATACAAATCCACTCAGTTCGCACTCAAGCAGACTCATTAACACCCCATTGTAAGATGCAGGATGTTACCCCAGATCAAGCTGACCAAACAAAGTGAGGTGTGATACTCCCCCAACACACTCGTAAGAACAGGAAGACGACACTATTCTGAGTATTTGAAGGCATCTTTACATTAGTTGACCTATAATGTAAGAAATATACCTTCCAATTCTCCAGAAACATTGGGCAAACACATTAAGTAGTGTAATTCACCTACAGCAACTGAAAAGATCCCCATGGTTCACCTGTAATTTTCCGTCACACTCCAACATGTGAAATAAAGAAATTTTTACCATAAAGTTAGAACTTTCCAATTTGTACTGATTCCATTTACCACATATTTCCCCAAATTTCAAACCAAAAATCATCCTGTAGAAAGTTTTAAATACAATTGTCATAAGACCATGCCTTATTTCATGATAAGCATGAGTTATAAAACGGCTACCATTAATCAGACCCTTCGTTGGAATCTCCTATAAACCGTTCATGTGGTCATGTAATATGAAAAGCACAAATCATGAATCCTGTAATGTCCAAGTTGGAGATCCTCCTACAAGAAACAAATTCAGTCATTAGTTTTTTAACATATCATATCCTACATTCACAGAGTAAAAAAACAAACAGAAAAACCACCCATATGTTCTCGTTTTTGTTCCCTTGTTCCAATCAGTGAGGGTGTTCCATCCTGTGTCAGGAAACCTAGGAATTGTGAAGTGATTGTAAATGTTGCAATATTATAAAAAAACAAGCAATGACATCATTCCAGTGCTCCAGCCTGGAACCGACGCCTTACATGTCCCCTGCTGAGAAAATGGAAACCTTTATAAATCTCAGTTTGTACTTTCCATTTCAACATAAAACACAGTTCTAAAAGAAATTCACATCAAAATCCAAGAATCCTGAAAGAGTGAGCTGCAAATGTCAGTGTTAACAGAACTGAAGAACTCCCAAAATGCAAATGGAATGGTCACTCAGTCTCCCCGCTGTGAAACAAAAGACTGCAAGATCTGTAAAAGAAATCTATGTCCCACAGAAACCATGTGCTCCAATAGGCCATATGTTAACATAAATTTAGCAACATAACATAGAGCAAAAACATTTAATAACATTTCATAAAATATTCTCATTCACCATCCATGGAATCAGTGCAGCATTCGAAGGTTGTGGTGCTGGTGAGTTTAACAACACACCTTCTTCCACAGGTGCTGGCAGTTAATGGGGACATTGTTTGATCCAATGTTCCAGTTCACCACAAAAACGGCAAGGGTAGCGATGCATACTGCTCCTTCTGCCCCTCAGTGAAAAAATAAAAACCTTCACATCCAGCCGCAATCAAAAACAATTCACAGTAAACACACAAAAAGGTTAGTGAGACGCACAAAGACACAAAAACGGTAAACTCATTCAGACGAAAGAAATCCCTATGGACACCGGTGTCATAAAATAACAAACGTGTTGGGCCTCACTCTTGTCCCTTCGTAACGCTAGTCGTCACAGGTGGATTTCACACCCAAAATTGTTCCAGTCGAGTGCAGAACTCGAGGGGGACCAACCCTTCAATTTAACGTACTCTTCGAACCACAACCCCAAACATAACGAAGCAGTACAACCTGTGCCAAATCCGAACAACACTCGGCCAAATCCGAATAACATGTCCCTTTAGAGTGGATCAAACTCTCAGGCTGATACAAGCTTGTTCCTACAATAACGCACCACTCACCATGGTAAAAATAAAAGTCCTATATGCTAAGATCCAAAAAAGAAAAAGCACACAATCGTTTCTCTGCAATGAAACCAAAGATCCGGTCGAAGCCACAAACCAGTGCGTCAAAGAGAAATCAAACTCGCATCAGGAGACGCACCTGTATCGTGGACAAAACAGAGCTCAAAGTCGCTCACTGCGGTCCCAGCGTCAATCGCACAGCACTTGTTCAGAATCGGGCGAGTCCCTAATTGTTAAGAGAGGAAAAATTCTTGAACTTTAAAAACATTTTGACTCGTTTAATCCTCTCTTATGCCCGGGTTCAGAAAAATGCTGTTCGCAAAGACTGAGATCACACAGAGATAACAGCTTCACAATAATCAGCATTTATTCAAGACAGATGCAAACTATCACCAGACAAACACATCACAAAACATCAGAAACCTCAGAGCACAAACAACACATGAATTTACCTGAGAGAGAAAAAGACAACAGATGGAAATGACAAACAAAAAGCAAAGACGTCTTTGGAGAAATTGCAAGAGCAAAATCTAATTTGTTACTTCTGTGTAGAAAGTTTTATAGTGAAGGCGTATTCTTATCTTTAATTTATTCAAATAAGGCGTATCTTTCCTCATCCAACCAGGAGCTATCTCTGACCCTTTGTCTGAAGCCAGAAACTCCTGCCGTGTTTACGGCTTTTCACAGATGAGTGTGAAAAGCTAGAACTTCTACTGTATTGTTTTCCCACACAGACAAAAGGCAGTTCAAACGATCCTAGCAAACCATCTGCTGTAACTACAGGCAAATTAAAGGTCAAAAAGTCAGAATATGTTACTGATTTTAAAACCACAATTTAGGCCATTTGAATCGAGACATGTTGTTTTATAACTAGCTTATTTTAAATTTATTTTCTCAAGCACCACCACAGGCAAGAGGGGGAACAGCTTGTTCAAGCGGTTTGGATCTTTTGACTGAGTGCAGTGAAAGCAAACCGCACCAGATGAAAATGAAACAAATATTAGTCTTTTGGACTATCGGATGCAAAGACGGCCTTAGTTATGCTTGGGCTTGGCTCCAGCTCCCCACGTTGATGGATCCTGATTTCTGCAGACAATGACTGCACCACAACAGCTGCCATTTTGGAGGTGCTTTTGTCACTTATGGCAGTGCTTCCCAAACTTTTTCTCCTGGGCCCCCCCAGTGGTTTCCAAAGAAAAGGCAGAGTGGCACTCCAGTGGGTTTAACTTGCACTTGCTGTTTATTTCTTAATTTGATGTAACTGTGTGGTTCTAGAAAAGATAAATAATAATACAGCATCAGTGTCTGAATAATGCCTAAATAAAATGACTGAAGTTATATCACACTTAGTAAATAACTGCAATATTAAGGTTACAAACATCCGTTTTTAAATTAATACACAACATGAAAAACCCACGCTCTGTAGCTCTTAAGTGCACATGTGAACAAAGCATGCTATCAATTAAGGGTAAAAACTTAAATACTCTGCTAAATAAACAATGTCCTTAACTTCTAACATTACTTGCATTTCCACACACACACATCAAAGGAAAGTGACAACAAACTGCAAACAGCAAGTTAAATGAATCCGAACAGCTTCTTTCCCTTTTCTCCCTTTTTTCGTCTGCATGCTGCTCACCGGTGCTCTAAGCTCCGCCCCTGTTATTTATTTATTTTTGTTATTCATCCATACCGCTTCCCCCCCTGCCCCCTGCAATGGCACGGCGCCCCCCTAGGGGGCGCGCCCCACAGTTTGGGAACCTCTGCTCAATAGTAACATTTTATGTTTTTTTTTTTTTTTTTTTTTTTTTTTTTTTTTTTTTTTTTTTTTTTTTTTTTTCCCCCTTCTCGCTTTTTACTAATGTTGTGGTCCCCCACGGGT
>NW_015115238.1:66721-71859 GCF_001443285.1 Poecilia latipinna | reverse complement strand
GGGCCCCCCCAGTTTGGGAACCCTCGCTAAAATTTAAATTTTTTTTTTTTTTTTTTTTTTTTTTTTTTTTTTTTGTTTGTTTTTGTTTTGTTCTTTTTCCCCCTCAGCATCTTCTACCAATGTCATGGCTCCCACAGAGGCTATCCAGGGCCAGGCAGCCTCTGATACACCGGTGCGGACCCCGGGGCCCTCATCTGCTCCGGACTCGAGCCCATTGACGTCCTCAAATAGGAGCTCCATGCCCGCCTCCACAGCCGGAGGCACAGCGACCAGACAGCCGACCACGCCTTCTCTCCCTCCCAGAACACCATACGCCAACGTTGGACCATTGCCCCCTGGGTCGGTTCTTATGTTGCAGTCTGCGCCGCACGAAAAAGCTGTATCAGCAGAAAATACAGGAAGAGAAGTTAATGAGTCATTCAGTGAGACAGCTTTAGGAAATGGTGCTGTATTTTTTTTTTTAGCCAAACAAACCAGTAATCTAGATCAATTTAGGGCATAAATATTAATTTCTGAAACCATTGGATGTTTTCTTAAGGCTGTTGTAATGTAGTTGTTTTTCAGGAAGAAAAGCTTAAACTTTTAGCATAGGTTTGCCACACACGAATTATGGGAAATGTGTGCCTTTTTAAATGCTGTCTTGTATGTGTGATTTTTATTTTTTTTTTTCACTTGTTTGTCCTATAGATGGGAGCAGAGAGTGGATCAGAATGGCAGGTTGTATTACGTGGATCACATTGAAAAGAGAACAACATGGGAACGTCCTGAGCCGCTCCCCCCTGGGTACAACTTCTTTTCTCATGACTGATGGCTTTAAATATGGATATACCAGTATTGCAGTAATTGCAGTTCTTATTTTTAATATCTCTACAAAGTCAGCTTGCATAGGTTCACAGTTGAGGGAAAAGTTTCTTCATGTTGTTCTGGTGATTTCCATGAACTTGCCTCTTCCTATTTCTCCATATAACGATTATTTTATTATTTTATTATTTTCTCAAGTGTTGCAGAAATTAATGTTTCCCTTTTGCATGTCTAAAGGTGGGAGCGTCGTTTTGATCAGATGGGCCGTGTCTACTTTGTTGATCACATCACCCGAACTACCACATGGCAGCGGCCCACGGTGGAGACGGTGCGTAACTATGAACAGTGGCAACACCAGCAGAGCCAGCTGCAGGGCGCCATGCAGCAGTTCAACCAGAGGTTCATCTATGGGGTAAGACTTCCTCCTTAACCTGAGATGGGCGAGTGAGGGAATGTGCAGTTTCGCTTTTTAAAAAAAAAAACAAAACCTCAAAGCAGAAGAAAAGCATTTTTTTTCCCCGCTGAGCTTTGTTTTTTAAAAACGTTGTTAAATGGTTAATAGAGGAACCATGTTGTCAGGAGTTTCAGATAGAAAAAAAAATGTGTCTTAAAGACATTACACTGGTATCATGAGCTTTGTGTAGTGTGAACCTAGTGAAATCTGTTATGAATAAATTTTCTAAGTAATATCCAAATCTAAAATATATCTGAATACACAAACTGTGAATTCAGACAACTTGTGACTTAAAAAAAAGGAAAGTGCAGCAAAGATATTCAGCGTCTGTGATTCTGTGGTCTTAAGGCAGCATTTCATTTAATAAACATTTGATCTGGAAATCTCTACACAACCTCAAAACCACTTCCTCAACCACTTTTACTTCACCAATACAATGAAGCAACTTAAATGACATAAATATATTTCCACATGTTGTCATGCTTCTCTGTTCTTTGTCTGATGTGGAAAAAAAAAAAAGATTTCTGGGCAAGATTTTGATCCAGCGCTTAATAATTGTACATAAATTTGTGTCACAGAATCAAACGGAACCCTGGAAAGTCTTGTGCTTCATTACAATTTTATCCAGTTTTAGTCAAATTCAGTTGTTTTTTTTTTTTTTTTGTCAACATTTGTCCTTGAAGGTTCAAGACCAGGCGGCAGCTTCTCAGAATAAAGAGTTTGATCCTCTTGGCCCTCTGCCTGCTGGATGGGGTAAGATCTTTAAAGGCGCCACAGCCCTTCAGTGGATCAGGCACATGAACATTGACCCATCATAACAGGTTGTAAAGTTAAATTCAGTATACAGCCCAGATCCTTTTAGGAAAGTCAAGATAGGTTTATTTGAAAAACATCGTTCATGTGAGTGATTCAAAGAACTTTGATAGAAAACGAAAGAACAGATAATAAGAAGGGCTGGTCAGAAATATTTAGACGTCTAAAGCTGAGCCCAGAAAGTTCAATTTATGTTTCTATATGTACATATAAAAAAACTAACTCATGCAAAATTATACAGAAATATAGTAATCGCATAGAAATGTGGCTTAAAAAGATGGGCTGAGACCATACGAGGACTTTCGGAAGCAAATGGAGTAGATGGTTGCGTCAGAGCCTCTCTCCCACCTTAATACCAAAAACTCTCGTTCAAAACTCATTAATATGCTCAGTGTCTCAACAAAATAACTTATGAACTGCAGGAGAAACATGTCGAGCCATAAAAAAAATCAATAAAGATGCCCAAAACTCAGGATAAAAGCACCCTGGTTGCTAAAGCTGTAACACGCGTTCGAATCAAGCTAGCAACAATGTGGCTAGTGTGGGAGCTGAGAGCACTGGAACGAACATGGACTCGGAGGGATTACTGCATGACTATTGAAGATTTGAAGACTGTCTTGAAGGGGGATAATGCAAAGCTACAACAAAACATCGACCATCTGCAGAGTATTGCCACTGAGGTGCAGAGCTTGGCAGAGCGGGTTGACGAGGCGGAAGCCCGCGTTCATCAAGTGGAGAACTGGAAATGGGAAGCGACCGAAGCGCTGTGCTTCTGCATTGAGCAACAGAGAAAAACACAGCTTAAAGTGCTTGATTTAGAGTCCCGATCCAGAAGAAACAACGTACGTGTCTTTGGGGTGCCAGAAGGTCAGGAGGGGAACTCCACCACATAATATATTGAGACGCTTCTGAGTAGGGTTACCACCCATCCCTTAAAATATGGAATCGTCCCGTATTTGACTGTTAAATGTTGTGTCCCGTATTGAACTGATACGGGACGCGGGTTGTTCCGTATTCTATAACTGTCCGATAGACACGCCTATCACACACATCAACACTAAGTGTAACAATTATGACCAAAATAAAACACAGGAAATATTAAGGTCAACTAAATTGTCGTGGCGGAATGTAGGACTCCAAAGTAAGCTACGGACCGACGCTGTTGTCACGGTTGCCTAGAGATGGACACTAAGCAGTCGCTGTGAGATGCTGTCAACCCGGGTCTTAAAACGTCCTCGACCCAATTCTCCACCGTCCTTAGAAGTAAAACCTCTCACAAAGATACAGACGTGCGAGGGAAGACGCAAATCCTAGGCTGAATGTCAGTAAGGATGAACACAGGCAATTAAAAAAAATGTGTCCATCATGGTGCACATGGTGCAGTGTGCTGCTGTATGAATGGATCAGGACAGGAACTGCAGAACCTACAGAACTTGACATCGTCTCTTCATCCTTCAATCATCTCCTGAGGCTGATATGGTACAGAACATTTTGCTACGAGTAAGCTTCTTATTGTGCTTTTACTGGTTTGATTATTTGCTTATTTAATGTATAATATCAGCCAAAATAATACAAGTGGTCATTTAAGGAACAAATCATACAAATAGATTAACACTAAATACATAAATATTTCCTACTTTAAAAGGTTTGTTAGGGCTTTCTGTGGGTTTTATTTTGAAATGTTGATATATTTTTGAATATACATTCATTTAATGTATTAATGTCAGACCTGGACTTGCCGCCCAGGGGCGGTTCTAGATGGGGGCCAACGGCGTTCCAAAGAAGTTACTCAGTGGTGGATCACTTTTTTTTTATTTTTTTTTTTTTAACCTTCATAATTTTACTTTAACAACAAATTAAAAATTATAGTGCTGCACTGTATAGGATCATACTTTCCATCTGACGGGGATCTGTAACCAAGATCTCTGGAGACACAAGTGGCTCTTTGGCTCACTAATATCAAATGATGAAATATTGCTCTGTTTCTTCTTTTTTTGTTTCTTTCTCTTTCAAGTGTTGCCATGAAAAAAACACTGACTATCCTGGCCGGTGTGGTAAATTTGGTCCAGCCTCCAAACCTAACTACTTATTTCTATAAATATTTTAGTAATATTCTTTACAGTACCATAATGTTCACATAGCTTTTATACTTTTGGCTTTCTGAGGATACATTTTGAATATTAAATCAGGTGTTATGATCAGTTACTCAATACTTGAGTGGTTTATCAAATACTTTTTACACTTGCTTAATTAAACATGTTTAAGGTATGCTACTCTGATTGGAGTACAATTTTGGGGTACTCTAGCCAACTATGCATGAACGATTGCTCTATGGATCACTTTTTAAAGACAAAAACACCGCCATAAAATAATTTTATCACTGCATTGGACATCCCATCCCATGAGAGTAGGACGACGAGCCGTGGTGGGCGTCCCTCATTTTAATTTCTGAAAGGTGGCAACCCTACTTCTGAGAAGCCAGCAACAACTACCGGAGGACCTTGACTTGAAAATACAGCGCGCACATCGCACTCTGGCAAGTAAACCACTACCCGACTCACCACTGAGGGCTTTTCTCAACTTTTTGGAATTTTCTACAAAAGAAAAGATCTTAAGAGAAGTGTGGAAAAAAGGCAAGATCCAGGTGGGCTCTTCAAATATACACTTTCGATCACGATTATGTGGGCTCCCTGACAAAAAATTTGTTTGGGGCCCCCCTGCACAGCTGCTGTTACATTTTTTTGAGTCTATTTGACCCATCACAATTTTAAAGGCTTGCATCTGCCTTGCTTTCTTTGGTTCAATACTGATAATTAGCACAATATTTACTGCTCATGAATTTAACATCCAACAGTCCACATCCAGTATGCAAGTAGGTTGCTTAAATTTTTTTCTATTAATTTTAGATACTGAAATATCTCTCCATGAGCAACAGTCAAAAGCAACGTGCAAATACACATAAAGCAATCCAGACTTCTCAAAAATGCTATGCAGCTGCATTTTATTCAAGCTGCAGTACATAATTTTAATAAAAAATATGTTTTCTCCATATTTGTTAAAGCTGTCACTA
>NW_015115238.1:62939-63621 GCF_001443285.1 Poecilia latipinna | reverse complement strand
CCCCGCGCAGCTGCTGTTACAATTTTTTGAGTCTATTTGACCCATAAAAAGCGTCACAATTTTAAAGGCTTGCATCTGCCTTGCTTTCTTTGGTTCAATACTGATGATATTTACTGCTAATATTATGTACTTATTTACATTATTACATTATTTTCTTATTTACATTATTTTACTGATAAAATTTACTGCTCATGAATTTAACATCCAACAGTCCACATCCAGTATGCAAGTAAGTTGCTTAAATTTTTTCTATTAGTTTTAGATACTGAAATGTCTTTCCCCAGGAGCAACAGTCAAAAGCAACGTGCAACTACACATAAAGCAATCCAGACTTCTCAAAAATGCTATGTAGTTGCATTTTATTCAAGCTGCAGTACATAACTTTAATAAAAAATATGTTTTCTCCATATTTGTTAAAGCTGTCACAATGTCGTAGCAGTTTGTTATGAGACAGATAATCTGTGAAAACAATCGATCTCCTCCAGCTCCTTCCTGAATTACTATTACTGGTTAAAGTAATGCACCATTCTGACCAAAAACAACCAATCAGAACTACTAGGATGCTCTTAGCACTGTCAATTAGCCTCATTCACTCACTGCTAAATGTGCTAACGGTGGAGAAACAACTAATCATTACGAGAACCGTTTATCTGCCGTCATTGGTAGCTATGCTAGCTAAACT
>NW_015115238.1:61667-62929 GCF_001443285.1 Poecilia latipinna | reverse complement strand
CATCATTGGTAGTTATGCTAACTAAACTGACCATTCACAGTTTGAATCTGCACAGCTCTGTGCTATGCTAACTGCAGCACGGCACAAATCGAGGGGGAGGAACGATGAGCAGCACCACATGAGATTGTGATTGACAGCACTAAAACTTTCCTGCCACTGACTGGTTGTTTCTAGAGAACCCTGGGAGAAAGCAGAGGAAATAGATTTTTCACAGATTACCTCTCATATCATACTGTCACAACATAATGACAGTTTTAAAAAAAATATGTGAAAAAAAAAATATTTATATAAAAGTGACATACTGCAGCTTTAATTTCACTCAGAAGAGAACGGGTCAGGAAGGACGTGGGTTAGAGCTGCTGCTGACTGACTCATTTGAGTGGTAAAAGGTACAAGGAACAAGTTAAATATATGAATATGTTGGTAATTTTTTTCCTTAATTTATTAAATGCTAGTGAAAAGGAGGCAAACAGTAGTTTGTAGCTAAGCTAACTATGCTAAATGTTTGATAATCTCACACAGTCTACTCGCCTCTCATGGAGAAAAACTGGGTTAGAAATTAACACTCTTGCCTTTTTCTCTCTCCTCATTTGTTTGAAAACCTGATTTTCTAACTTTTCTTAGCAGCATAGTAACTGCCACAATCGTTTGTCTTCCACTGTCTGCAGCTGAACAGCGTCACGGTGAAGCGCTCAAAACGGGAACGAACCATTTAATGCAGATAGGGGGGTTCAGGGCAAATATGGATGTGTGTCTTTTGATCTGGGAGTGGGAACATTAAATTTTTACTGCTAAAAACAAACTTTGAAAATGCAATATGATTAATTTTGTAATCGACAGGGCCCAGATTTTATTTAATTTTTTTTTATTTCTATGAACAAAAATAATTTGTGGAGGGCCCACTGTTGGTCAGGGCCCCTAGAATTATCACTTTTTCCTCCTATACCACGCCTCCAATTATGCACCTGAGATGGTAAAAAAACTGCAGAGAATATATCGCTATCAAGAAAGTGCTCAAGGAAAAGAAGTCGGACAACAAAATTGCAGTTCCAGTACAGCCATCCATTACACAACAACATGAGGTGGGGTGGGAAGTGGGAGAGGGGGGATAGTTCGCTGAGGCCGCGCAGCCCGACGGGCGCCGCCTTGCAGAGGAAATGGGAAAAATAAAAAAAACATCAGGTGAGAAGAGGAAACAAAACAGCTCTGCTCTTTGCAGGGCAGCGTTTGAGATGAAGAAAAAGAAAACCTCGGCACATATA
>NW_015115238.1:54333-58235 GCF_001443285.1 Poecilia latipinna | reverse complement strand
GCACATATAGACGAAACAAGCCGGGTATGAGGAGGAGATGTGACGTGCATATGGGTCTCATGTGAGTTATGTGCGTGTCAGACAATGAACCCGTGATTGTGAGTATGACGTCGGAGTTCACCACCAGCTTATCAGTTCAGGGCCCACAGATGGTCTCGGGAGGGGGGGGCAGCAGAACAGAACCTTCCTTAGACATAACCAGGGGAGGATAGCTGGCTAGCCAAGGCCAGCCCGGGGAGCCAGATTCCGATAGCAGAAATTTGCTTAGGTCAAGCTGACATCAGTTTACCGCCTTCCTTGAAAGTCTCGCTGGTGCTTCTCAATGGCAAATCCAAACAGCCAAATTTAGGGTCTCTCGCCTGATCCAAGTGAACAACGTTCTCCAAGGTCACACCATATCCATTCTGAGTCCGAGATCCGCTGTCCGGCCATGGTCCTGTTCCAGGATCGCACCCAGTCTGCAGCTCAGCTCCCGTATCATCTCAGTTTGAGTGTTGCTCGCTCTGCAGATCCCATCAACCATACCCGGCAGCCTTGAAGTGGTCAAAATGGACGCCGGCATCTTCCGAAATTTCCGATAAGCCAGGTAGCCACCAACTCCAATAAGCAGAAAACCTGTTATAAATCCAATCATGTACACATCTTCAACATCCTTGACTGACAGCGTCGTCAGACACACGGTCTTCCACTTCCATCCAGAATCCATCGTGTATTTCTAGAACTGCTCAACTTAAAAAAATAAAAAGGTTAAAATACAAGGAATTGGAAAACACATTGAGAAAATTAGAATTAAAACAGCAAATGACTAACGATGGAGAATTATCAGAACAAATAACGAAAACTAAAAACAATATAAATGAGGAATGATACTTGAGGAACTTGAGAAAAAAATTACGATTCTCCAAACAAACATTTTACGAACCAGGCCCAAAAGCTACATGAATCTTAGCTAGACAACTTCGTAAACACCAATTGAACATTCGATCACCAAAATTAGAGAATCCTTAACTGGTAATTTAACCTACGACACGGACAAAATACATAAGACCTTTGAAAATTACTTTAAAACACTATACTCTGCCTGAGAACCAGTTAACATAACTGCTACTGACAATTATTTGGCAGCTTTGGACGAGGGCTGTTGTAAACGAATATTTTAGTAATCGAGTAATCTATCGATTATTCTTATGATTAATCGAGTAATCGGATAAAAAAAAATTATAAAATGAAATATTGGTAAATCTGGCATAATACCGGTTACTATCAGATATCAATATCAGTCCAATTTTTCATATTTGAGCATCCCTAACAGTTGCTTTATTGTAGTTTAGAAAACTAACCTGTAACAATAATGGCTCACTTTCTAAGTTAACCTGAAGAAAAGTTGTACAGAGATCTGAAATTATATCCAATTTAATAATAGTCATGTTCACAAATACGCTTATAAAAAATGTCTATACTCCAGCTTTTAGTTTATGTATTAATCTTCAGTGAGTTTAATAGATGAACTCTTACCTTGCCTCATACCTGTCAAGCTTTGGGTTTGAGAATATGGGAAATATCGCCTGGATTTAGTGGCTTGGAGGCAGGTGAGCGAACGAATGTAAGATGGGGGTGGAGAGGAGGAAATGGACCAGGGGACAGATGAATGTAGGTCCGGGAACCAGTAGACCAGGGGACGAAGGTAAGAACAGAGGGTGAGAACAATACGGGATATTTACGGCACCTTCATTTGTCACACTCAGAAACTGATCGACCAGCCACAATGACTTCTGCCACTTGTTTGTTGAGACCGGGGTGATATGAAATTTATTGTGCAGTTCGTCCGTATAGCTACACTTGCACTGTAACCATCAGCTACTCAGCTGCCCGCCGTGTTCAGTCTATCTGCTCACCTATATAAATACTCCTTAGTGCTCTTCCCGCCATTCGCTCTGAACCAGCAGCGCCCAGAGGAGAGAGGCTGCCGTACTCGAGGCATCGCGCCATTCATTTTAAGGATGTTTATTGGTCCCCCAAAAACAATGAAAACCCAGGCATTATCACCAATGAATAAAATCCCCACGGGCCGAACTTGAAGATTGGACGTTATTCCGCTAACACTTAGCTTTCGTCAACAACTCAGAGGCGGAATTCAGAGCTCCGTGCACCGCAAATAATGTTCCAGCCAGAACACTCTGCACTAACTAATAAAACATAAATTGACGAAGCTTCGAGACAGGGAAATTTTCCTCGAGGAATTTTAATAATCAAGGTACTCAAATTACTCGAATCGTTTCAGCCCGACTTTGGACCTACCTTCACTTGGACTGATCCAAGTGAAGGTATCTGCTCCCATTACCCAGAAAAAATTCGATACGGTTATTGGACATTTGAAAAGTAATAAGTGCCCAGGTAGTGATGGGTTTCCAAATGAATGAATGGTACAAGATGTTCAGGGAGGAGCTTTCCCCTGTCCTGCTTGAGTACTTTAACTGGACTTTGAGTAGGACAGAGAAACCACCATCTTGGATAGAGGCTGTAATATCTGTCCTCCCTAAAGAAAGGAAAATGGTTGGATACTGTGAATCATATCGCCCAATCTCAATTCTGAATGTTGATTATAAAATTTTTTACATCAATAATCTCTCAGAGAATGGAGTATTACTTGTTAGATCTAATACATGAAGACCAGACAGGATTCATCAAAGGCCAACAAACTCATGACGGCAAGCCAAAAAGCAGGATCTCGGCGTTGCATTAGTTAACCTAGACGCAGAAAAAACTTTTGATTGGGTCAACTGGACTTTTCTGTGCAAGGCACTAGAGTGTCTGGGCTTTAATAATCAGTTTATTAGTTGTTTGCGGTCACTTTATGATGAAAAATGGGCCAGGGTAAAAAATCAATGGGCACCTAACAAATGGCTTCCAACTATACAGAGGAACCCACCAGGGATGTTGCCTAAGTCCATCACTTTTTGCAATATTCATTGAACCCTTGGCACAGGCTATTAGAGAGGATGATGGGATAAAGGGTGTTAGTTTTGCAAATATAAAACACAAAATTGGCCTCTTTGGAGATGGCGTAGTCACATGCCTCCAAAATCCAAATATAACGCTCCCAAAACTTATGGTCAACTGTCAGGCTGAAGTCTAAACATCACAAAAACACAAGTTCTCACACTTTAACTACTCCCCTAGTAAATTTATAAGAAAGACCTATGGACTTAAGTGGGATGCCAAAAAGCTATAAAATACTTAAGAGTATTTATTTCCCGAGATTTGGATGAGTTATTTAGTTTGAGCTTTGGTAATCTTACTGAAACCATGCAAAAAGACTTGACAGTCTGGGCAAGATTGTTGTTGGATTTCACAGCTAGAATGGAAATGGTGAGGATGAATCTGCTTTCTTGATTTTATATCTTTTCATGTCATTGCCTATTAGAATATCTAACACACGGGTCCATGCCTGGGAATCTCAAGATTTATTTGGTCCGGGACCAAACCAAGGATAAAATTTAAAACACTCCAAATTAATAGAGACCAGGGCGGTCTGGCCCTTCCAAATTTGAGGGAATTCCATTTATGGTTGTCTGGTGCTCCCTGGAAATGGAGACTGAATGGAAACAGATTGAACTTTGGCAGGGTGGGGTCCAACCCCAAACACGCCTGGGAAGTAAAATAGTTATGGACAAAAATGGGAATAGTATATTTGAAGACGCATCGTTAATCTGGAAGGAAGTGGTTGATGAGTACGAATTGGCAGATTTCACTGCACTCCTGATGTGGCCTTCCTGTAACTCAAACTTTCGGCCAGGAGAGTTGGACTCTCTTTTTTTTTTTTTTTTTTTTTTTTTTGGGGGGGAAATGGGGGGGCTTTTTTGTTTTTTGCCGGGTAACACCTTTAAAAATTTTAAAAACGT
>NW_015115238.1:18194-51143 GCF_001443285.1 Poecilia latipinna | reverse complement strand
GGCCTTCCGTTACACAAACCTTCGGCCCGGAGGGGTTGGCTTTTTTTTTTTTTTTTTTTTTTTTTTTTTTAGGCTGGAAAGATGGAGGACTTGTAGCTTTGTGCCAGGTAACACCTTTAAAACATTTGAGCAACTGAAAATGGATTATAATCTTGAACAGAGATTTATTTAAATATTTTCAGGTAAGACATTTCTACAATACCGAAATGAAAAAAGGTGTTCCTCCAGAAAGTAACATTGTACAAATTCTTATACTCTCATGTAAAACAGTTTCCAAACTATATAAGGAGTTGCAGAAACATAATGGAAATAACACCTTGAATATTAAGTCAAAATGGGAAAGTAATTGGGAGTAAAAATTACAGAGGGTGATTGGCTTTCAATGTGTGTGACACAACAAACATCTACCAGTTCTAAAAGATGAAAGGAATTCGGATGGAAGTGCTTAATTAGATACTTTATTACACCTCACATTATTAGTAGACGTAGAGGAGAAGAACAGCAATGTTGGAGACTATGTGGCCATCAGAATGTGAATACTCTCGTATTTTGGTCCTGCCCAAAGTTGGCACCTTACTGGGATGGAATCTGTCAGACTACCGGGATAATTTTGGGGGTATGTCATCCCCAAAGACCCAAGAATTTTTCTGCTGGGGCTGATATCTGGAGAAGTGTTTCAAAAAGAAGATGAGTATCTTTTTAAAATTATATCAATTGCAAGAAAAAAGCTATTACACTGTCTTGGCTAAAGAAACTTCCTCCCCAGCTGGACCATTGGCGGGAAGTCTTGGAGGAGATTCACTCTATGGAAAAACTAACATCTTTTACATATAAAAGGACATTCTTACAACAAACGCTGGTCTAAATGGCTGGCATACAAGAACAAGGAAGCTTAACTATGTGTAACATTTTGTAATGTTTTCTTTTTCTCCAACTATGAATCAGTGCGCCTAGTTCTGTGCATGTTTCATTGTAATAATGAAAAATGTTAGAGTATAAAAAAAAAAGCTGGGCTTTTTGTCATGTTTTATACATTAGTCTACATCTAAATTAGTCGATATAATTACTCAAATTAACGATTCTTAATAAATAATACCTTTTGAAAACCTGTTTGCATTTAGTTTAAGCAGTTTAAGTTGACAACTTGCAGCAGGAGCGAATGAATGCATGCAGATATGTTTTCTGTCCCTTCAGAAAAGAGGACAGATGGCAACGGAAGAGTTTACTTTGTCCATCACCAGACCCGCTCAACTCAGTGGGAGGACCCTCGAACGCAGGGGTGAGAGAGGGAATTCAGCCCCATCTTTTTGGTTTTGTTTTCCTGAAAACATCTTTAAACAATTCTCATTTTCAGATTACTGAACGAGAAGCCGCTTCCTGAAGGCTGGGAGATGAGATTCACCGTGGATGGCATTCCTTATTTTGTAGACCACAACAGGAGAACGACCACCTACATTGACCCTCGCACGGGGAAATCCTCTCTGTATGTTTTCCTCCTCATTACTTTCCATTCCGACCTAAAAATGTAAGCCTTCCTATTCATGAAGGGCACAACCCTAGCTAAAGAAAAATACCAAAATATTGAAGAGGAAATGTTTCATATTGCCCTGTGGAAGCGGTCAGACCGGTTCATTGCATGTAGATGCACACTTTACACGCATTCCATGTTATCTTTTTTACATCCGGAAATTTTGAGCATGAGTCCAATGCTGGAAGGCAAAAAGACAATTCTTTAATATGCTAGCTGCTCTACCGCTGTACAACAATTCTGCTACCTACATCTCCAGGTTTTATTTAGTTATTAATTAATGCAGCGGAAAAAAAATAATGCTGAAAAAAGGTTGACATTTAAGATTTGGCACGTTGTGTTGACGGCTAAAACCAATAGTAATTGTCATTCAAATCCACACAAATTTGCTCTGATAAAAACAAACTAAAAAAATTAACAAGGAATTTATAGGTTATTGAATTTTGCAGGTCACCAGAAACATTGAGTTTTGTCACTACGCAGCACAAAATGGACCACAATTACTTCTATTTTATGTTTATTTAAAGTGATAACTATAAACTGTATAATTGCCCATCTCTACTCCTGTCTTTTTCTTTCTGTTTTCTCTTACATTGACATTCATGAGCTAGAAGCAGGTGTATTTATGACTGTTGTGTGTTTCATGTTGTGGCCAAACAGGTTTGGTAAAACCACAGAATGATTAAACGAGCTGACATGAACTGCTAACATCCTGACCCAGAAACCTGAGCAGGTTGCCCCTACCTAATGACTCCTGCTCTAAACAGTTTTAAATAAGAATCTCTATTATTCTGCAGTGCCAACAGCAAGCACTTACACACCACTCAAAGTTATTCTGATAGAACTATTTTTGTTTAATACACACTGACATGTGATATATTATTATTATTATTATTATTGTCCATAGTGAAAATGGACCACGGATCACTTATGTTCGAGACTTCAAAGCCAAAGTTCAGTATTTCAAATTCTGGTGCCAGGTAAGAGTCAGACTGACGCCATGTTTTCTTTACTGGTATTTACTGTAAATACACTGGGAAGTACTTCTGTGTGGAATATTACCAAATGATGAGGGTAATATTATCAGCAACTTTGTCATTAAGTTGCTGCAGTGTTGAGATTGGGGTGAGTAGATTTCATCCCACTAATATGGATCTGTAATCTATAAATAAGATGCAGTGTGAAGTAGGGCTGTATAATTAAATCAATTCTACAATATGCATAGATATTTTTCCCCCTCGGAAGGTTTCAATTTTTCATCCGTGAGTATCGATCCATTAAACTATAGGGGTCCATAGACTTATATGCGTCTTTTTTACCTCTCTGATTTGTGATGGCGTAGCAGCTAGTCTTCGCCTCTGCCAGTCTCACTTTCAACTTGTGCTTTAAGAGCACATTTTAAACTATACACCAGTTTTCAAATTGTTAATAGACCAAGTAAAAGGGGAGTTATGCTAAAATAAGTAAACCATTTTTCCGAATGTCAGAGAAATGTCAAAAACTGGCTTTTCCGGTTATGTGAAAGGGAATGAGCTTCCAAACGTAAAAATGAAACGCAACATTAGATTCCTTTGTTTTTAGAAATCTTAAATCTTTAACAAATAACGATGGGCTGTATCTTGTTGCTAAGAAACAAAATCTTCCGTTTCCGCGGAAACAGAGTAGCAGCGCAAACGGAGTAGCAGCAAAAGCGGTGAGATTGTGAAATTAATGCAAAGTTTGGATATTGGACCGATCGGTGGCATCCACTTCGTAATTTGTTTTTAGCTTAGTGGTTTCTGTTCTGTATATAAAGGACTACCTGAAGAATGAATGTGCAGATGGTAGCGGCGCTGTGTTTTGAGCTAGAAGACGAAGAGGGGAAATCCGCAGCCGGAGTCTGCGGCGCAGTGAGGATTGCCATGATGACGATGGCTGATCAATCATTCTTATTAGTAACTGACAAAGAGTATCAGAGACTGGGAGAATGATTAGATCCTGGCAGTTTTGGAGACATCTACTCAGAGATCCAAGCAGGGGAATGGCGGTGCTGCTCAGCTGCAAGGAGTCGATCACTACGGGGGGAGGCAGAGCCACTCCCCCAGCAGCTAGTAGTAAACAGCTTACAGCCACGGCTAACTCCGGGAGCTAAGGTAGAAAAGCCTTTTTTCCATAGTCCTAAAGACTATTTTACCCCCCTTCCCCAATCAGAGCCAGGTATTGTGTAGTTAATCCTTTAAACCGGTTTTCAGTTAATTAAATCCAACTAAAAACTGTTGTGTTCCAAGTCTATGGAACACAAAACGTCAACAAAATCACTCTGTCCCTCTAAAATCTTTCAGAAAATCATAAGTGTATTGAAGCGCATCAATCGAAGAATATCGTGATCGTATCGTGAGCAGAATATCGTGTATCGTATCATGACATTATTGTATCACTACACCCTAGTCTGAAGTTATTAAAACAATGATCTGTAAATAAGATCTACATTTACAGATCATACTTTTCAGAATTAGAAAAATCTTCTTTTTTATTTTTTTCCAGCAACTGTCTTTGCCTCAACATGTTAAAATCACAGTAACGAGGAAAAACCTCTTTGAGGATTCTTTCCAGCAGGTATGTTTGCAATGAATTCAATCAGACAAACTGTTCAAGTGGAATTAAACAGAGCTGCTGTTCTGCTGAAATAACCTTTAATTACCAGTCATTTAAAAAAAAAAAAGATCATTGAACAAGCCATTGTGAATTGTAATTATTTATATTTTGTCTATTTTAGATAATGAGCATTAACCCTCAGGATTTGAGAAGGAGGCTTTGGATCATCTTCCCAGGAGAGGAAGGCCTTGACTACGGAGGCGTTGCCAGGTAAGTTAAGGAGACTGAGAACTTAATTCTTGCCACACCTTTCTCGCCAACTCCATGTTGTCATCTCAGAAGCTTTAAGAAGCGCATAAGTTTGACTTTTTGTTTCATCTCTCTGATTTTCTCCAGTGATTGGACTGTGTCTTAACAAAAGTCCTTGTTGGACTTGTCCCTCTCTGTCCTTTCCTGTAGGGAGTGGTTCTTCTTGTTGTCTCATGAGGTTTTGAACCCCATGTATTGCCTGTTTGAATACGCTGGTAAAGATAACTATGGTCTCCAAATCAACCCTGCTTCAGACATCAACCCCGACCACCTCAAGTATTTCAGGTTCATTGGACGATTCATTGCAATGGTTAGTTTTTTTTCATCATTGCATTAAAAAAAACTTCAAGAATAGTTGTAGAGGTCTGTTGAAAAAAAAAGGATTAATATTCAATTGTTTTTATCCCTCAGGCTCTTTTCCACGGCAAGTTCATCGACACTGGTTTCTCTCTGCCATTTTACAAACGGATGCTCAACAAACCTTTGACACTCAACGATCTGGAGTCAATAGATCCTGAGTTTTATAACTCCCTCATGTGGATTAAGTGAGTGTGATCATATCATTTTAGCTCTTAAGATTAATAAAACAAATTAAATACAAGTCAGCACTTTAAGTTGTCTAAATGTCTGTTTTATTCAACTTAAAGTCAGATATATTTGTGGTTGTATTGGAAAAGCAGCTAAGATATGAAATAATTTTTGTTTGAACTCAGAAATGGTTTTTGATTGAATCATTCAATAATAACATGAGACTCTCCTAAAAGAAGTTGGAAATCTTTGACTTTTTAAACTTGGAAATTTCCACTTTTCTCCAGAAATTTTCTGTGATTGATGTCAAACTTTGATTTGTTTTTTTTTTTCTAGCAAATTTTCAGCTTTTCAAACTCAAAAATTTCTGAGATCTAAAAAGTCGTCTTTTGTGGCAGAAATGTACTACTTTTTTCTGTATCTACAACGGCCTTAATGCACCATCTTAGTCTACACCAGACATGTCCAAAGTCCGGCCCGGGGACCAAATGCGGCCCGTGGTCAAATTTCATTCGGCCCGCAGCCTCTGTCATCAAATCAATAACGTCTGGCCCGCACGTAGAATTAATACATTGGGCAGCAGTACCGTTACCTGCATAGGGCGTATCTTACACACTAAATGCTGTTCCTCATTTACCCACTAGAGGGTAGCAGCCCGTGTGACTCAGACCATTTGCAGCTGGAGCTCACTGAGCTGCAGTGTGACGCAAGAGCCGCGGTCGGCACCACCAGCTTTCTCTCGCGAACTTTTACCGACAGCTGGATAAGCACAGGTTTCGAGAGATTTGGTTTGGTAAGAAAATGCTAAGCTTGTTTGGGTCGACGTTAGGGTTGCCACCTGTCAGAAATCAAAATAAGGGACGCGTCATCCTAGTCTCATGGGGGGCGGGGGAGCGGGACTGCTGCGGCAGCCGTCGGGGTTGGTCTGTGTTACCCAGAAAGCAGTTGGGCGCAATATCGTAACACCGTGAGTGAAACAATGACTGGGGCAGCCTTCTATATAATCTACCTGGGGACCACTTCTTTATTATTACATATACACATTTGTAGAATACGGAACAAATCGCGTACCGTTTCGGTTCAATACATTACGCCACATTTAACAGTCAAATACGGGACGGGTTGCAACCCTTCTCGACGTATTTGTGTGAGAAGACATTCTCAGTTGTGAACTTAAATAACGGACTCTCATTACGAGACATCTTGCGCATCAGTACCGCTGCCTTTGAGCCAGACCTGTCCTATGTGCTGCAGTCCAGATCTCAGTATCACATTAATGCAGACAAGTCATTTGTCATTTACAATAAGTCTCTGAATATTTTTTTTTGTTTTTTAATATCAAAATAAGTCATAAATTCAGACAAGTTTTCAGTTTTCACTCCAGAATAATAAACTTTTAAAAATCTGATCAACATTTACTAATATGTCATATTTCAAATGACTATTACTTGCTCCTTTTTCTGTTATTTTATTTAAAAATTCTGTAAATATCGTTAGAAAAAAGTTGGTGTTAAAAAAGTGAAGTTAAGTGAATATTCAATTGCATATGATATGCATGTTTCAAATGAACCAAAATACATGCTTAAGATCGCTGAAATTAAAATAAAAAAAGCAAACGTAAAACACAGAATGGCTTGCTGAAATTTGTTTAAATATATTGCTGTTCTATGTAAAGAACGTCCGCCAAGGTCGGCCGCCCTACATTTTTAACACACCAAATCTGGCCCCCTTTGCAAAAAGTTTGGACACCCCTGGTCTACACAACCAGATTCCCTTGTTTTGACAATTTGTCTTAGAAACTTATCTGGTTTGTCACATTGTAAAGCGTCTGATAGCAGTGGAGTGGAAAAGCTAGCAGTGATACCACTGTGACCAAACATGTTTGTTTTTGTCTCATTTCAGGGACAATAACATCGAGGAGTGTGGATTGGAAATGTTCTTTTCAGTTGATAAGGAAATGCTTGGAGAAATATCCACCCATGAGCTTAAAGAAGGCGGGGGAGACATCCAAGTTACCGAGGAAAACAAGGAGGAGTACATCAAGTGGGTTTTTCTTTTCCTCTCTTAGGCTCTGTGTGTTGAGTTGCATTGTGTTTATCTTTCTGTTGCCCCCTGCAGGTTGGTAGCAGAGTGGCGGCTGTCCAGAGGAGTGGAAGAACAGACGCAAGCATTCTTTGAGGGCTTCAATGAGGTCCTCCCTCAGCAGTACCTGCAGTATTTTGATGCTAAAGAGCTCGAGGTGAAGCTGAAGCATAAACTTGTTTACATAATGAGTGATTCAGAAAACACGAGGCGCAGGCTTTAGGATGAGTTCTTATCCTTGCACAGGTCATGCTGTGTGGCATGCAGGAACTGGATCTGGGGGACTGGCAGAACAACACCATCTACAGACACTACACTCGGACCAGCAAACAGGTCGTCTGGTTCTGGCAGGTCAGTGGGAAACGGCTGGATATCGGTTTTCACTAAATGGTTTTGCTAATTTAAAACGGAGACAGTTAAAACAAAATTGATGCTAGTGTGGTTCACGGTCCTGGAGTTTTGTGACAAACTGTCGGAAAAATGCACTACTCCTTAAAATCGTTTTTTCCAGCTATGAAAGAGAATCAGGATGGCTTGGAGGGGGCGGCAGTGGTGGATGTTTTATGATGGATAAAAGTTTAAATTAGATGTGAAAATGTGAGGAAAAAAAAGTGATACTTCACATACAACTTCATGTACATGTTTCTGCTTCCTCTAGCTTTCATCTCATCAACCCTGAAAATAGCAAACATTGAAGGTTTTTTGTTTTCAACTCTACTTTCAAACTGAAGACTGTTATCGTGACCTGGTAGCACTGACATACGATGCATTCACTGTTCTGACTTATCAATAAGACAAAGTTGTACTTTTTGCTTGTCTTTAAAGCATCACAAGTTAATTTTACAGTGATTTTCTGTAAAATGTTTTTCATTAAGTTCAGCCATAGTAAAATTGTTTTCATCACTTATTTGAGTAATTTAATCAGTAAACTCTTGTTTAGGTAATCTGTTTTAATTTGCTATTGCTGTAGATATTTTCTTGAACTTTTAATATCAATATTTCTGTCTGCAGTTGATGAAGGAGATGGACAACGAGAAGCGGATGCGGCTGCTGCAGTTTGTCACCGGCACTTGTCGTCTGCCTGTGGGAGGTTTCGCCAACCTTATGGGTAATTAATCCTCTCATTAAAATATTTCACTTATATATATATATATATATATTATATATATATATATATATATATATATATATATATATATATATATAGGTCCTTCTCAAAAATTAGCATATTGCGTTAAAGTTAATTATTTTCCATAATGTAATGATAAAAATTAAACTGTCATATATTTTAGATTAATTGCACACCAACTGAAATATTTCAGGTCTTTTATTGTTTTAATACTGATGATTTTGGCATACAGCTCATGAAAACCCAAAATTCCTATCTCAAAAAATTAGCATATTTCATCCGACCAATAAAATAAAAGTGTTTTAATACCAAAAATGTCAACCTTCAAATAATTATGTTCAGTTATGCACTCAATACTTGGTCGGGAATCCTTTTGCAGAAATGACTGCTTCAATGCGGCGTGGCATGGAGGCAATCAGCCTGTGGCACTGCTGAGGTGTTATGGAGGCCCAGGATGCTTCGATAGCGGCCTTAAGCTCATCCAGAGTGTTGGGTCTTGCATCTCTCAACTTTCTCTTCACAATATCCCACAGATTCTCTATGGGGTTCAGGTCAGGAGAGTTGGCAGGCCAATTGAGCACAGTAATACCATGGTCAGTAAACCGTTTACCAGTGGTTTTGGCACTGTGAGCAGGTGCCAGGTCGTGCTGAAAAATGACATCTTCATCTCCATAAAGCTTTTCAGCAGATGGACGCATGAAGTGCTCCAAAATCTCCTGATGGCTAGCTGCTTTGACCCTGCCCTTAATAAAACGCAGTGGACCAGCAGCTGACCTGGCACCCCAGACCATCACTGACTGTGGGTACTTGACACTGGACTTCTGGCATTTTGACATTTCCTTCTCCCCAGTCTTCCTCCAGACTCGGGCACCTTGATTTCCGAATGACATGCATAATTTGCTTTCATTCGAAAAAAGTACTTTGGACCACTGAGCAACAGTCCAGTGCTGCTTCTCTGTAGCCCAGGTCAGGCGCTTCTGCCGCTGTTTCTGGTTCAAAAGTAGCTTGACTTGGGGAATCCAGAACCTGTAGCCCTTTTCCTGCACACGCCTGTGCACTGTGGCTCTGGATGTTTCTACTGCAGACTCAGTCCACTGCTTCCACAGGTCCCCCAAGGTCTGGAATCGGCCCTTCTCCACAATCTTCCTCAGGGTCCGGTCACCTCTTCTCGTTGTGCAGCGTTTTCTGCCACACTTTTTCCTTCCCACTGAGGTGCCTTGATACAGTACTCTGGGAACAGCCTGTTCATTCAGAAATTTCTTTCTGTGTCTTACTCTCTTGCTTGAGGGTGTCAATGATGGCCTTCTGGACAGCAGTCAGGTCAGCAGTCTGACCCATGATGGCGGTTTTGAGTAATGAACCAGGCTGGGAGTTTTTAAAAGCCTCAGGAATCTTTTGCAGGTGTTTGAGTTACTTTGTTGGTTCAGATGATTAAGTTAATTGCTCGTTCAGAGAACCTTTTCATGATATGCTAATTTTTTGAGATGGCAATTTTGGGTTTTCATGAGTGTATGCCAAAATCATCAGTATTAAAACAATAAAAGACCTGAAATATTTCACTTGGTGTGCAATGAATCTAAAATATATGACAGTTTAATTTTTATCATTACATTATGGAAAATAATGAACTTTATCACAATATGCTAATTTTTTGAGGACATGTATATATTCTATCTGAATAAGGGGACAGTCTGTCAGTTTTAACATGTCTAAAACCATGGCTCTGAAATAACTTGAGCTGCCCGTCTCTTGTTTCCTGAAATGTTGACATAATGACTCTGCACAAAACAAGATCTCTGGCCATGGAAAGCCAAACCATTTCTTTTATAGAACCAGTTAAAATTGGCTCTACTCCTGGTCTTTGTCCTGGTCCTGGTCCTTCATTGGAATCAGCTCTCTTTAAAACACACAGGATTGTCATATTCTTTACAGTTTTCTTCTAAACCTTTTTATTTGCTTTACTACGAGCTGTAACAGTTAAATACCTGCTTGGATATTTTATGTCCTTCTTCACTGCACTGTAAAATAATTAGTTTTAAGAATAATATTAAAGTACATGGTTTATTTCCAGTATAATTAATTTTTTCCCCTCTTTGCCATTTCACACAATTGTTTTCTATTTCCTCTACTTGTTCACCATATCCTACAGTTTTATTTCTGAAAGAATCAAACACATTTTGGGGTTTTCTTTACTGTTGTTTTGTGGAGAAAAACAATTTATTCCGATTGTAAAGAGTGTCTCTCCCATTGCTCCAAAAATAATGCATCCATGTTATTAATTTTCAACCTAGTCTTGGCTGAAACACCCACATCAAAAATATTCCACTTTTTGGAACATCCTGCACATTGTTGTTTTTTTTTTTTAGGAAATAAAAACAAAAAAGATTTAAAAAATATGAAAAGCTTTACATATCTGGATTGGTCTGTAGTTGTTAAAGGTTTAAGTGAAAGTGAAAAAAAAAATTACCATTTTGGGTCAGCAGGATAAATATTGTCATTTTCAAGGTGCTTCAAGAATTGATGATCAGGCCCTGATCATCAACGCTCTCATCATGCACTCCTAATGTAATCCAGCTGTGTGAAATTTTAGCTGTTTTGAATTAAATTAAATGTTGGGTGACATAATTTCTAACCAGAGATAGGATTTCTTTTACATTGTACAGACATTTTTAAAAGGTTATTTACTTCAGTTTTTGTTGTTTATTTATATTGTTTGAGTTTCTCAGGATTATTCAAATGAATATTAAATGTTTGTATGCCCAAATGTATGTCTTAAAATATGTCTTCACAGTTGAATTAAATTACACTTTAATGATTTAATGCTATAATTAAATTAACCAAATTGGGGATGGCCTCAAATTTTTATCAAAATATTTTGTGGTATTGTAATGACAAACGTGACAATAAGAACCATTTATTACTTATGACTGTGTCACAGCTGTTGCAGCCCCACGAACACAAATACTGCTCCTGAAAAACCCCTTTATAATACACTTCTTTAGGACGTCAGGCACACACTGCTCACAGTAAAAGCATTTAATCATGTTTTCCATTGATGAGTCTTTAAACAGTGGAGAAAATGGTAAAATAAGGATTTATGTATATATATTTTTGTAAACATCGTTGAGATTTATCATGTTTATTATGATAAATGATAACAATATGATAAATACTCACTCCTCAACCAAATGGTTAAACCTATGTGCCATTAAATTGGGGGAAAAAAAAAAAAAAGACAGACATTGGGACAAAATGATTCAAAGTGACGAGTTCCCCTCCTTTCAGGGAGCAACGGGCCACAGAAGTTCTGCATTGAGAAGGTGGGAAAGGAAAACTGGCTGCCCAGAAGTCACACATGGTGAGTCTCAAAAAAACTCAACATCAGCCACACAACTGTTCTCCTTCTGGGATGCTTCAGGTGATTATATGATGTTGAGAAAATATTTGTTCAACTGTTTATTTTTGTGCTGTAGCTTCAACAGATTGGACTTGCCACCCTATAAGAGCTATGAACAACTCAAGGAGAAGCTGATGTTCGCCATTGAGGAGACGGAAGGATTTGGACAGGAGTGAAAGAGGGAGATGAAGTGGGAAAACCCCATCAATGTTTAAATCGGGGAGCGCCAGCCTGCAGAAGCAGCAGGTGTTTGGAAGAGGCGACACTCGTCTGCATGCACCAGCTGGTGAGATGGCTGCCAGCATGTGCAGTATTCTGAATCGGGGAAGTCCTCTTACAGCAAACCTCTCATGGCTTCATGAGCCGGAGCAGAATTTCGTATTCTTTCAAAACCAAAATCCAAAGGCTGCCTTCCAAACACAGTCGTCATGTCAACGAGAGAAACTCATGAGCGCAAGGGCATGATCTGAGACGTAGAGGGTGTGGCTTTAAGTTTTCAACTCGGCTAAGTTCCCCCAAAATGAGTTGCTTTCTAATGAGTCTGAACTAATGATTTAAATGAATCTTCCTCTCTTAAGTTAACATTAATGACTTTCAAAAGCTTCAATAACAGACAATCTTGGTGCTTCAGAGATTTGGGATTCTTTGCTTTCGTTTTGCGCTCTCTGGATTATGTCATGTTTCGAGTCTGTGAATCGATGAATGATTGTGAACAGTGTTGTAACCGCCATTATTTTTTTTTTAATGGTGGTGGCAAATGTTATAAAAACCATTTAACTGGCCCTAGTTTTATAGGGTCGGAGTCTGCACACTGTGATCTGTAATAACAGGATAATAATATGGATTAGAGTTTTCTGGAAGAATCTTAATGTTAACAGCTTTAATGAGTTTTTTTTGGTCTTTTAATGTACAGAAGTAGTCTTAATTAAACCAGTTACTTAAAAATCCACAGAAGACCAGAAGAACGCTAATACTACATCAAACCAAATAAAATTTAATCCTATGAGGCATTTTCATTGCAACCCGGTTGTCTCTTTTAAACATGTAGCATTTGAAACATGAACAAGTGTTTTCTTGCCTTATTTTGACATCTTTCACAACAGACCTCAAAAAAGAAGGGATACAAAGGTTTTCAAAAGTCAGCAATAACTGAGGAAATTTAAATCCCGCCTCTCTTTACACCTGTCATTTGTAGCTTGTTCTGTCTGAACTTGTGAAAAATAATATATTTTATCATTACTCTGCATTAATGGGCACTCCTAGTGAAGATGTGTGAAGCAGCTTTTAAAATAATTTTTTCAATAACATTTAGAGAAATGTGTTTAGAGATTACATTTAAAAGTAAAGTGTAAATTTAAAAATGCTTGTGTTACAGCATTTTAAAACGTTTAAGGAAACCAATTGTGGTAATTTTTATAAACGAAAAAATTACCACAAAATAATATTTGAACAAGAGATATAAACTGAATCCATGTACAAAGATTAAAGGTGAATTTTCCAGATTCTTTTTGAAGAATATTTTACTACAATGAAAGCTGAATTTCTTTTGAGGCTTTTTACATATTTTTTGTCCTGGGTGCCAATAAATCTGGAGTGCTGAAACTCCAGCACTCCAGAAAGTTGTGGCTTTTTTTTTAATCACCAAAAACCTTTCCTGAGGACGATTATGTAATAAAATGAAACCTTGTGTTGTGAAGACTGTTTAAACTGCGTAGTCACACACTGAACCAGCAGAGGAAACTCTGAACTTTGGATTCAAGATGAATTATCAGTTTTTAGTCTTTTCTCCCTTCAGGCTCCCAGCCAGCAGAAACAGTTGGTCATGTGGTAAAATAAACACTCTTATTCTCTCTGATCAGACTGATTCATTCCTCCATTGGAATAAATAAATTGATCAAATGTCCAGGAGAAACTGCAGTAGGAAGATTTATTGGTAATTTTAGTTAAGAGAACTGTATGAATGTATGAGGATCAAAGGTCAAGTTGTGCTCAATATGCCACCTCCTGAAAGCATTTTTTGAATTTTTCACAATAGAAACCCTGGAACGTTGTAAACGAGCAGATATGGAAATAAAAATAAAGATGCTCATGTTTGTTTTTTAAATATTTTCCAGAATCCTGGTTAATCTAGCTGGTCACTCCTTTACAGGACGAGAAGCTGTAAATGGTGTTCATAACAAAGTTTCTTAAGATTTTAAAGAAGTATAAGGCAATGCTCTATTTTTTTTTCCTCTCTAACTGCTTATATGTACATGAAAGATGTGTAACATAGGAATTGTCACATTAATAAATGAACTCAAAACATCCCATTTGTGGTGTTCTGGTGAAAGTAAATGTTACTGCCTGCAGATAAAAAAACACCTTAAGGCTGAAATACTGGCATGGGTTAATTTTAATTATATTCTGTACAAAACTGGGAGAAATAACATCTGATCAATGTAACCGTTTTAATATAAAACAAATGTCATTTTCCAGTACAGGAAACGGTTTAAACAAAGAGGCAGGTTTGGACTACAAACATGGCTGCCTCTGTGAACTGTTGTGGGCATTGGTCTGTGTCTGCAGCTTGCCACTGGTTTCCATGTCGCCATGTTCCTCTGTCCCTTTCTCAGCCCCTCCCTTGGTGGTAGCCATGGCAGCAAGGCGGCCTCTATCCGTCCCCTCTTCGTCCCCTGGTTGAGTTTCTGCTGTCTCCTGGTCTCCATCGGAGCTGTTATCTTCCTCTGCCTCCTCTCCATCAGTCTGTGAGCGTTCGGAAATCCTCGTGAATCTGCTTCTCTTCCCGTTGCGCTCTCCTTCCTGCTCCTGAACCGCCGATGCTCCTGCAGCCTCATTGGCCTCCTCATCCTCCTCTGTCCCCACCTCTGCTCCTGTCATGTCTCCTGCTGTGGGACATTTGTGGTCTCTGTAGTAGCTCTGCCTGGTGAATCCCTTGTTGCATATGGAGCACCTGAACCTGTAGTTGTCTGTGTGGGACTGCTGATGCTCCAGCATGTGAGCCCTGCGGCTGAACGCCTTCTGACAGAACAGACACTTGTAGGGTTTGATACCTGGCAGAGAGGAGAGCTGGTTACAAAAAGAACAAATACCAAAGAAATGCTAGAATATGTTAAGATGTGAAAAATTTACACAATCTCAACTTTTGTCAACTTTAACACCAAGAATAAAGAGCACAGGTTTGAATTCAATGCCAATTTTCTCAGGGTGTCTGCACATCTACAAAGACTCTTAAGCCTTAAATTCATCCATCTAAAATTAAGCCCTTAAAATGTATTAAATTCATTTTTTAAAAGTTGGGCTTTAATATGGTCATTATGGATATTGATTTAATTTTAGAACGTGCCAATTTCATCACCAAACTTCATCCAGCCAAGTAAATTCCATTCATAATGGTCTTAAAGCATCTTAAATTTGAGATGGTAAAGTCAAAGAAGTATTTGCATCTGCACTAATATTTGGTTTTATGTCATGCAGTGGTGGACACACTTCCGCTCCGCAAATGAAAAATTTGCGAAGCTAAATTTTCCATTTAGCATTTTTGCTAATTTTGAAAAAGCTTAGCGCACTTAGCTTCCTCTAAATACCATGCTGATGTTGAGCTTCAGTGCTTTAGGGTTACTGTAGCTAATTTTCTAATTAGTTCCCACCATTGATGTCATGTATCAAGTTCCACCACAGCCACACAGTCAACAAGCTTCATACTTGATCATTACAAAATGTATGGACTCAACACTTTGAACTCAATTGAATTTTTAACCCCAGATGAGACAAAGATGAGCTCTTTGACCACAAAGACTAAAGCAACGTCTGGAAAGCAATTAGTTTCTGATAAATCGCAGGTGTCAAACTCCAGTCCTCAAGGGCCTGTGTCCTGCAGTTTTCAGATGTGCCACAGGTACAAAACACTGGAATGAAATGGCTTAATTACCTCCTTGTGTAGATAAGTTCTCCAGAGTCCTGCTAATGACCTAATTATTCTATTCAGGTGTGGTGCGGCAGAGGCACATCTAAAAGTTGCAGGACACCTGCCCTTGAGGACTGGAGTTTGACACCCCTGCGATAAATGGACTCTTCTGACAGTGAGGGCAATGTGGTAAGAGTGGTCAGAATTGTGCCAGAAGCTTGTGTATGTAAACTACGAAGATCTTCAGACAACAGATGGATCGTTATTTTCTCACCAGAATGTGACAGGATGTGGGCTTTCAGTTTGTCTGGTCTGTTGAATTCTTTGGTGCAGCCCACATGTGTCCTGAGAAAGGAAATAAGGAAGAGTAGATGCAAAAATGTGTGGAAAAAATAAAAGTATTTGAGTACATAGATCGGGTCAGGGGAAGGAGTTGGGGAACTTTTTCACTTGTCCTCCTTCTGGAGCCTCACCTGAAAGGACACTTGTATTTCTTAAAAGGTTCGTGGATCAGCATGTGTCTCTTCACTTTGTCCTTTCTGTTGAACGTCGCCTCACAGAGCGAACACTTGTACGGTTTCTCACCTGGAAACGAAATAAAACTCATCTTTTGTTGGATTCAAGGTTCACAAGTTCCCTGACTTAACACTGCGAACTGAAATCGCACATTTTAGATCTGAGTTGGAAAAAAACCTTTGTTAAATTTCAGACCTGAGTGAATGCGAGTGTGCAGCTTGAGGTAGTGCTCAGTCTTGAAGGCCTTTTTGCAGATCTGACACTTAAATCTTCCTCCAACGCCATGAGTGGGCAGGTGGCGCCGCAAGTATCTCTCACATGGGAAGACCTGATGATGTACAGAGAGATGGCGAACAGATCAGAGCTCACCTAAAAGTGAGAGACTTTTAGCTGTAAATGATCAAGAGTAGCTATAATCACTATAGCAGCACCTAGTGACATAATAAGGAACTCGAGACTCAAAATGAAATGGTGTTTAAAAAACTTTGCTGTTCCTGATTTTCTCTCTTGCCCAAACATGAGCAACTATTGAAAAGTCAGTTTTTTCTACAGCTGACCTGTATACTATCATCTAAATGACTGTAATTCTGTCATTTATGTATGTTTTATGAGCAGATTAGAGAACATCTGAAGCGCTTCTTTTCTTTTCATGAGGACATGCACACATCAGAGAACAGAAAGCATGACTTCCAAACTGACATTATTTATGAGCTTTTGCCGTTTTAGGTTGTAGAAATTAATTTAATTTGAATCACTCTGAGCCTCATATGTGCAGCATGATGGTAAGAGGTGTACCTTCTGACAGTGAGGGCAAGGGAAGCTGTGAGAGGCGGTCAGCAGGTGTTGCTCCAGAGCTTCCTGGGTTGAATACCTGCTCTGACATTTCACACACCTGCAGTGACACAAAGGCACTCTGGTGAAAACTAAACACTGCATGTAAAGGAAATGCTTTGGGGGTTTTCTGTTGTATTTAGACTAAAGAATAAAGTTGGAGGGGATTTTTTAAATAAAGTAGAAAACTAGATATACATAGATTTCTTCTACATGTTTACTGAAGCTGATGTGTCAGAAGGAACATCCTGCAGGAGAAGTGGCGGTCCTGACCTGAACACGCTCGTCTCCTTGCGCGTGTTCTGCTGTGGGCAGAAGCAGTGGGAGTACTGGTGGACTCCCAGCTCAAACAGGGAGGGGAAGACCTTGCTACAGAGGTGGCAGCGGTACGTCAGCTGCTCCTGGTGCGTCCGGATGTGTTCCAGGAAGTGGTCCAGCTTCTGGAAGGTCTGGGAGCAGCTCTTCAACACACACTTGTACACCTGTAAGGAAACACAACTGACGCAACTTTAGTCCCAATCTGCTCAATCTCTATTACTTATGTGTACTGGAACTTGTACAAAAGATTAAAATACAAACAAAATTTCTTCACTTTTAACTCAGTTTCTAGACTTTTTAATGTGGTCTTGAATGAGATTTCTTCAGGCTTCAGCTGCTTAGAATAGAAAAACAAAACAATTCTCTCTGCCTGCTTAAGGCCCAAACCTCTGAACAAGAGGTGGATTTTAACTTTGTTCCCTCTTTACTGCATCTCCCTCAGCATAGATATAGACATATTTGGTAACCATGGAAATGTCAGACTCTTGGCTACAAGCTGCAGGTCAGACCTTAGTGACCAGGGGCCTCATGCATAAAAGAATGAAGTTTTCACACTAAAACTTGGCGTACGGAGAAATTTAGAAAAGTGCGGTGCACAAACAAAATGGGATGCATAAAGCCGTGCACCTTTCCTTTAGAAATCCTAATTTACGGGAAGTAGAATGCAGCTGCTGGTCTCCAATGTCACCACCCATAAATGCATGTGTAAATTAGTATAAATACCCGGAAGTCTGCCACCATGTGAAGCAGAAACCATGGTGACGTCCTTGTTTGTAGCAGTATGAGTATTTATAATAATTATATATTTTATTTAAAAGGTGTTTTCAGGACACATAAGGCCACCTCACAAAAATAAAAATTATACATTTGAAAGAAAAAAATAAAATCCAAAATAAATAAAAAGATGGTGAAAATGCCCGTTTGAACAATTGGGCAATCAGCCAGGATTTAATAAATAATATCTCTGATCAATTGCTCCCTCTAAATCAGGGGTGTCCAAAGTTGGTTCTGGAGGGCCGGCTTCCTGCATGTTTTAGTTCTCTCCCTAGTGGTAGTAACAACCTCCTCAACAAGTCAGTGTTCCTCTTAGGCCTTCTAATGAGCCATCATTTGATGCAGGTATTTAAACCAGGGAGAAAACTAAAACATGCAGGATGCCGGCCCTACAAGACCCACTTTGGACACCCCTGCTCTAAATCCTTCCATTAGCGATGTTCTCCATCAGAGCCAAAACGCTCCACAATTACGCTACACAATTTTGCACAGCTACTTACATACGTGATTGTCTACACACCTTAATCACCTTAAAAATAATCAAACCTGTTTGGAGTAAATCTGCTGATCCAACCATGTTTTTTTTTTAGTGAGAATGAAATTACCCCATGGATGCATTCCATGCGCTTCGGCGCACAGACCGACGCATTACATCTTTACTTGCTGAAAGTAAAGATCTTGACAAAAGCTGAGGAAAAGTACTACAAACAGGAATAGGAAAAGTACTATTTACATTCGAGTGAGGTTTTCACATCCTTTTATTTTTATTTTGTGTTCATGTTACTTTATTGTCTTGGGATAAATACGGTTCAGTTTCATCGTTTACTTTTAAGCAATAAAAAATATGTTTGATGCTTCTTGGTCTAAAAAACACTAAATGTAGTCAGGTTTCAGTGTCTTTAGGTGAGTTTTGACGCTTTGTAGTTTGATATTGTTCACAGAAAAAGTTTGCATGGCTGCCGTAAATTTTCACACCAATGTATATTTACGTACACTTTGACGCAAAGTAAATTTTTATACATGCCGGCTTGCGAGTAAAATATGGCGCCGCACATTTTTTGTGCACACGCACACATTATGCATGAGGCCCCTGATCATTTGCTGTAAAAATCCCCAGATGTATTAGACTCTACACAGGTAATGCGGATCTACAGTTCACAAAGGTTTGTAGCCTTATTTATGATATTTTCAAAAGGTTTATATAATTTGGCGAGGGACAAAAAAAAAAAAAATAATAAATTCTTTTCTCCTGCCTCACCTGCTCGCCTTTGTGCTGGGTCAGGTGAGACTTGAGCTGGAAGTAGGTCTTGAACTTGCAGGTGCAAAACTGGCACTGGTAGGAGCTGTCTATCACAACGATCTGCTTGGTTTGAGCGCCGCCCTGCTGGTTCTGGTCAGACATGAAGTGAGCGTGACCGTCCTGGGCGTCTCCCCGTTGGCTGGCGGTCAGACCGGGTTCAGCCTCCATCGCTGCCTCCTCCCCTGGTTCCTCTGTAAACAGGAAGTGAGGTCACTATACAGGCTGTGTATCTGGAGTTAGTTTTGTTGTCCAAAATGAAGCTCACCCGTTTGGGCCGGCTCTGGTTCTGCTTGAGTCTGGTCTCGGTCCATGTCGCCTTGTTTCTGCCGCTCCGCCATCCGTTCTTCCTCAATGAATGAAACGGGAACCACCTTCACTGTGATGGGCAGCCGGGTCACAGTGTTCGCCACGCTCATCGGCCACACCTGGACAGTCAGGACAGCAGGGGGCGCTTGTTCATTCAGATGTGAATCTCTGTGTTTTGTGATTTGAGTTGATCCCAGTTTTTAGGGTTCAGATATGATATTTAATTCAGAAACCAGTTTTACTTTTCAAACGGTCAAGAGTTCAAATTATGTGACTGACAAGAGGAAAGAAATACAACATTTATTTAAATTCTATTACGACCTTAACTGCCTGGCTTTAAATACAAAAATATTTTTAAAAAATGGATAAAAAACAATTTCACAAAACATTAAGCAGACTCAAATCAATTTGATCATTTTGGACTGAATTCCAGGATGAAGAAACTGTGATTCCCTGTAGAATCGGGGGAGTTTTTTCTGCACATTTACTTATTTACTTCAGCCATCTTAAAATTCACCTCTAGAAAAACAAAAACAGACAGTCCACCTTGTGAGTCTGCATGTGTTTCTTCACGTTGGACTTCTGAGCGAAGGCCCGCCCACAGACAATGCACTGGAACGGTTTCTCTCCTGTGTGGCTGCAGGAAGAAAACAGACCAAGTGGTGATCCTCTTCCATCTACACTGGAGTCAGTCGGTGGGCAAAGTCCACGTTATGCTGCTCACCTTCTGATGTGTTGCTGGAGGTCAAAGTTTTTGGAGAAGAACTTATTGCAGAAATTACACTTCAGCTTTGGACCTTTTCCCTTCAGGTGATCAGCTGAGGAGAGAAACTTAGAACTAGAATTATAGACTTTATTGTCATTTAAAATCTTCATTTTGAGCAAAATTTTGTTGCAAGGCTCCAATAAAGACAAAATAAATAATTAACAATAAAATGTTTGAATCTAATATGGAAAATAAATATATATACGTATATATCATAATCAGCATCATAGTCCAGACTTTTTCAACCTGATTGGTACTTCTGCTTTGCATCAATACCTTGAATGGTTAAATTCCAGTAATACTTGAGGTTTATCTGTAACTTGCACACATATTGGAACTGAATATTTAGTATTCAGTTCCTTTTTACAAAATGTTCATGTATTTTATTTTATCTGTGGAAAAAGGCAGAAGTTAGGGTGACTTAACTTTTGCCTTTTCTAAACCTGTCACAATAATTTATCTCAATAAGTAATAAATCAATGATTTGCTTAATAAATTAATAGCTTGATCATTTCCAGTCTGATTAATATTTTTTGAAGCGTCATTTTGCTAACAGAGACATCATATTCTATTTTCTTCTTGTTATTTTGGTTATTTGCGGGGGTTTTTGGTTGTTGTGATTTAATTGGATAATTAAAATGTCTTCCAGTTCATTAGTCTTCGAGAGGGCAAACTTCCATTATAATGCCATTATCAATATGTTACTTAAAAATGATCTGAAAACAAAAATATAATTTATCACAATAATTTCTGGGACAATTTATAATTAGATAAATATAAATTTGTGATGGTGTAAGACTAATCTAGTCTTACACTTTTGGCTGAATATCTTCTTGCAGCCGTCCATGTTTCCTTTCATTGGTGGATTTACTGGTATATTTTGAGCCACTGTCATGTTACAGAGCATTTTAGAGGGTTTAAGACGTGGGTATCAAACTATGGCCCTGCAACCTGAATTTGGCCCGCAGCACAATTATATTTGTCCCAACCTGTACCTCTAGCTGTCTGCCAGAGCTGGCCCCACTAACACTACAAATCCTTGAATGTTTTATAACCTAACATGTGAAGTCGACACCTCTGGTCTGATCCTGAACAGAAAGCTGACCAGAGTTGATGTGAAGGTTTAATTTCCCTTTGGCATCAAAAAAGTGTTAAAAAGAGGGAAAACAAATATCAGCTGAAAACAAATAAATCAATGATTTGCAAAAACTCTAGAAAACCAGGCATCATTTCCTTCACTTCACGGCTAAACACTAACATTACTGCAGCTGTGGCTACAGACCAGGAGCTTTCCATCATCGACGTATGAATGTGTGTGTGAATGTGTGTGAATATGAGTGACTGATTTCATTATTACATGTCTTTAAAACACTCAGGTGGTTGGAAAACCACTAAGTCTGATGTCAATATTTTTATTGTTTTTTATAGTAAAATCGCAGTATAATGTAATAGTAATATACGTTCACAGATGGGATAGTTATGTTTACTCGGTTACATTTACTTGAGTAACTTATTGAAATGTTTGGAAACAATTTACATCCAGGAGTAAAAATACATCTAAGAGTATTACTCTGTACTTAATACTCTTGATTAATTTTCTTATCTATGCTCTTAATTGGGTAAAATGTCTGGATTCTCTACCCACTGTAAGGAACGTCACAAAAATTAAGAACAAACTCCTTTTAAATAAACATTCACCCCACACACACACCTGAAGTTGTGACTGAAGTGACTGAAGTTATATTGATCTGGAAAACAGTTTATTTTGCCTGATCTTGTTATTTTGTAATTATGTTATTTATATAAATTCTTTTCAGTTTGGTTCTTAAAATACCAACATTTCCACATAATTTTATATTTTGGTGCATCTTCTGATATAATTCTTAAATATGAAGTAATTGATGTTCTGTACTTGAGTAAACTTTTCAAAAATACTTTTATCACTTGAGTACATTTCTTGGATTGTTACTTTTTACTTTTAATTGAGTAAAAATATGCTGAAGTAGTGATACTCTTACTTGAGTCTACATTTTGGCTACTCTGCCCATCTTTGCATACATAAAGTAGTTGTTAAGTGACAAAACATGATAAAATCCGGCGTCTAAGGAATACTTTAGTAAGCCATCACCTGCTGCTCCATCCATTGTCTTCTTGCTGCTCCGGGGCTGTTTGGGTATGATGACCTTTTCGAAGTCGCTCAGCTCTGCCATGCTGCCCATGTGGCTGCAGCTCTTTGCTTTGCTGCCCTGTTTCCCAGGGCTGTAGACGGGAGTACTGCTGAACGACTGGCCCTCCACGCACTAGCCAGGCACCCAGTGAGAAGGAAACAAGTAAATAAACACGGGAACTGGAGCTGGACGGTGTATGAGATATTGAGGACTGCAGGTGTAGGAACTCACCTGAACAGGGTGGAAAGCTGGCAGGCCTAACGTATGGATCTCTGCTGCACAGCCAGCACCAGCAGCCGCTGCAGCAGCAGCAGGGCCTGCCATGTGGGGCATCGTGCTGTACACCTGCACCACCGAGTTGCTGTGGCTCACTGGCACCTGAGAGGAGAGGGGCTGCTGGGTGGGTTGCCCAGCTGGCAGGGCTGGGGGCAGTGCCTGGCTGGAGGGCAGAGGGTTGGAAGCCTGCTGCTGATGCTGCTGCTGCTGATGATGATGGTGGTGGTGGTGATGATGCTGAAGATATGATACCCCTGCTGTGTGCATGCTCAGGTTGCTCTGCAATAACAGCAAAACATCTGAAGAATGTGTTTCAGTCGGAGCAAAGCAGCGGCCGCTCCAGGATGTACCTGTATGGGCGTCTGCATGGCGGCCATGGGCTGGTCGATGGAGGTGAAGGCGGAGATGGCCGACATGAGGACGTCATCGCTGACCAGCACGTTGCCTTGCACCAGAGTGTGAGTCAGAGGAGACGGAGGGACTGTTATATAGGTGGATACCTGATGGCCGAGCAGGATAGAAGGAATTTAAACAACTACAGATAGTCTTTAGAAGATTTTTAGCATTTTGTTGCAGATAATTAGCTTATCCAAATACCATTAGCTACAAAAAAAAAGTTGAGTCCAACTTTAAAACTTCTGGGTTTCCTTCCCACTTTTATTCTCTGTTCAATAATTATTACCTTTGTTTACCATAAATGCTACCTCAGACCTTCTGATTCCACGCTAACTTTATATATTTGACTGGCAGCCAATGAACATGGCAAATAACATTACAATAAATTATTTTATCTTATATTTTGCAGTTATGATTGAAAAACAGATTAGATTTTCATATTAAAGAAATATTAACATTTTCTGATTAACAATGTATTCGACTCAACTTTTTAACTTGACATTTTTTTATATCTGCCAGTTTTCCAGGGGCACTACTTTAAAAACCAATGGGCCTGATTATAGCACTAATGTATCAGCCGCATCAAATATTAATCGGTTTCAAATCTATTAATAAATCAGTCTGAAAGAATCCAAATTTGGAGCTAATATATGTTTTAATAAAGAAATAATAATATCTAGTTTTTTCCAAGTATCTTTATTTTAAAAACAACAATAACAAGGGAATTGTTCCCCTCCACTGTCGCCATATACTTGCTCAGGAGAAGGGATTGCTGCAAGCAAAGTGAGTAAACAATCAGATTTGAGGCGTTCATATGCTCTGCAAACTCTTAGTTTTCACTGATATTCCTTAACAAAAAGGAAACGGGCCCACAGCCTCACAGATCCTTTTTCCACATACTTGTTCTTTATATTAAGTCGAACTCACCTGGAATGTCTGATGCCACAAAGTTCAATATTGATCACAACTGACCCAAACACATCGTTCCAGTTACAGTACAACATGCATAAACCATCAGCAACTCTACACACCAATCAGTTTCCACCGCTCTGTCCCCACCTGTCTGTTGATGGCAGTTTGGGGTACAGAGCCGACTGACGGGACCGGCGCATAGGCGTTGGTGGAGGCCAGGGACACGGTGGACAGGGAGGGGGTGCCAGACTGGCACTGCTCCCTCTTGTGCGTCATGAAGGCAGGCAGAGAGTTGAACTGTTTTTTACACTTGCCACACAGGAACACGTCTTCGTCGTCTGCAGGATGATTAAAAACAACCAGTCCGGTTAATATTAGTAGGAAAAAAATCCTGCAGATGGAAACGAGAGCAAACAGAATATTTCATACAAGCCGGTTCATCACTTCAAGCAGTGAATTCCTGCATGTGGTCTACTGATCTAATGGGACATTTGTGGTAAATGTCCCATTAGATCAGGGCACATTTATTAACTGCAACAAGCAGTTAATCAATTAATCACCCATTCTGATGATTTATATTTTCTGAAAGGCTAATTTCTTTACAGACACTTCACAATTTAGTTTATTTATGGTTTCTGTTGAGTTATTTTTATCTGTATTTTATTTATTGATTTTCTTTGTTGTGCTTTATTTTGGATATTTAAAATGTCTTCCTGTATGGAGTGTTATTTACAAAATTAAAGTTTATTAGTCTTTAAGATGGCCAAATTGCATTACTATGCCATTATCAATATATTTTTCCCCAAACTGTCTTTTTTAAATTTAAAGAACATAACTTGCAGAGTTAGGGGACATTTTTTGCAAAACTTTTTTTACAATTTTAAGTTTAATTATCTTTTTTACACACAGTGGTCAACCTCCCTTCCAGTTTCACTCTTCTGTTTTTTTTTTTTTTTTACATCTGCATAACCTTCGATCAGTTAGAATTTAGAAACCATGGTAAATGTGGACAGGATTTTGTATAATCAATACAAAATCCAAATTAAAACTATCCAAATTAAACCTAGTCCAGCTTCGAATTCAATCCAGAACATACAAATAAAAAGATTTAGAGGCCACAAAGCTGTGAAATTGCCTTTTTGTGTTTACATTTTAAAATTTCCTGATCAAAAATCAAGTTTTCTGTGTTAAACTAAAAATTAAGGTCATCATCCAAATAATGCAAGAACTCACATAAGAAGAAATTTAGATTTTTTTTCTGGCTTAGAAAAAAATGCAATAAGACATAAAGTTTATAAAGTTTGTGTGTATTTGTTCCCCATATTAAATTGTAATTTTTCCATATTATTCCAGGTGCAGGAACCCTGTGCAGGAACCCTGTTAGTGATCTCACATACCCATGGGCTGGATGGCCGGCGTCGCAGAGACATTTTGGTTGTTTGGGTCAGGAACTCCGCCTTGACCATCCAGCAGTGACTGAACTGCCAGCACAGTCTGGTTGTCCATGCCTGAGGAAGATAGAGATGGAGATGAGGTCACTGTGACAAAAGCAGTTGTTTTCATAAGATGTGAAGTGCGTTCTGACATGTAGAGCAGTAGACACTCTACTTACTAATCAGGCAATTCTGAAAGCAGTTGGTTGCACCACATTTTATTTAGGGGTATCTGAATAAGGTGGTCAGAATACAAATGTACACCACATTTTTCAGAGTTTTTTATTATTATTATTATTATTTTTTTTTTAAGAATAAAAAAAACAGTGTATCATTTTCCATAACACTTCAGTTACCTTTAACTAGTACTACTTTGTAGTACTAGTTAAAGGTAGTAGGTACTACTTTGTCCATCACATAAAATCACTACAAAATATATCAAGGTTTTTGGTTATGATGTGGAAAAAATGTGAACAGATTCTAGAGTAAAGAATGATTTAGTTGTGCAAAGAAAACATCATTTCTGCAAAATGTTCAGCTTTCTATGTGTTTACGTCGCCAACCACTTAGGTTTTGTACTCTGATTACAAGTTGTACATGGGTTCAATGTTAATATGAAATCCTAAACACATCAGGCCTAAAATCCAAGCTTGAAGCAACTTAGTAGACTTGTGACAGCGTGTTGCAATTTAAAAGGACAGCGAGAGAAACGAATATCGCCTCACACTGCGCACCCACAATAGGATGTCTGATAGAAAATAGGTGGAATTAAAACGGGAAAATATTTCATATCTGCTTGGTTGTTTACATTTACACTTTCAGAGTTTTTCTGTTCTCTACAATGATAAACGTCTAACTGAGATTCAGACATGTTTTTCTGATTTCCATAAAGACCACAAAATATATTTATCAAAAATATCCTCAAATGCGCGACTATGTTTATGGTTATGCAACAATAAAAAGAATATTACTACCTTCGAGCACCTCAAATATTGCCTGCGCCATCTTGAAGCTCTCCTTTTCTGTAATAGGCGCTCCACTGGCAATGCCTGCTGCTTGGTGTAAATACACAAGAAGTCAAGAAAACGTGAGAAAAGCATTTTAAACATGAAGGCTTCACGGAAAATCCAAGTATAGCTAAGCTATTGGGGGTATGTTTTACTTAAGTTACAAAGTGTAATAGCTAATAATAAATATGTATTAAGTGTCTGTATAAAAATAACTTGAAAATAATGAAAGATGCTGCATTTTTAAGCTCAGTCTTAACTGAAATTTCGTTTATTTAGCCATTTTATTTAATAAATGTTGGCTCACAGTGATTTTCTCCACTGTACACGAACGCACCTTCCAATCGAAGAATCTGTGCTCGTGCACATGACAGGCAGCTATTCGCACCAATCAGAGCCCACCAGCCTCGCAACGCCGAAAACGCACCTCTTCGACCAATGGGGTTTGGTCTTTCTATCCACGTGCAGGTTTCGCGGCAAAAAAGATTTCGCGCGAAAACCGACCAACAGCTTGTTTGGATGTCGATCAGCTGGGACAATAACAACAAAAACGGTCGAAAGCTGGGTCGCGAGGACACTTTTACAGATTGGCCGCGCCCAGTGGTGAGCGACCCGAGGACCTCAGCCTGCCGGTTTGATGAATGAACGTAGATTGTGGCTCTATCATTTCGCGTTATTTTTGCATGTTTTATCGGACTACCTCCTGCGTGCCCCAACAAAACGAGGGGAATGAAGATATGCGGCTAAAGCTAACATGCTAACTCACCCTATACATCTATACGCAACTTAAATCTTGTACTTTCATCGAGACAGACGCCTAGTTTCACAAATATACAGACAGAGATTACTTCGGCGCGTGGCGATGCGTTTTGGTCTGTAGATATTTTATGCTGATAAGCTAACTTCTGTAGGCTGCACTAAAGTTTCTTTAGCTAAATAACTGAGCTCTGATTTCAAGATAAAATAAAATAATGTCACTGCAAGGTGGTTAATAGCTAGCTTAACTGCTGCCCGGTTCATTTAGTGAACTTGTGTGAGTCTTTGTTGTTGAGCTATAAGTTAGCTTGTTAGCAGGGCATCACAGTGGCCAGGCCGCGGCCGAACTCTGCTGACAGGAGGCTCGAAAACAAAAGATCCGCTAGCTCCTGAGCCAGCTCATTCATAAGCAGCGTTCATTACCTCCACCATAACATTTTAAAAATCTTTTTAATAACATTTTTGCCTTTGAGTCTGTAGGCGTGGTGCGCATTATGCGTTTAAGCAGCGATTCTCAGTTGCCAATTTTCCTGTTTGGCAGAACATCCTGTTTATCAGTTTCACCTCTGATCTACATTTGATTAATCAAATCAGTATTTCTAATTTAGATTTAAGTGACTAGATCAACATTTTAAAGAAGAAAGGAGCTTTGCTTTTGAAGAAATGCTCTAACTCCTTTTAACAACACACACCCCTGAAAAGATTGCCCATTTTGCACCACAACATTCACAGGGCACTGCAAATGCCAGTAGGTGTTGATCCTCTTTCACAGCACGGCATCACAGTGTCCAGTGAGGGCCACCATGTCAGAAACTCTGATAACAGGGCAGACGTCGGAGGATCTGCTGGCAGATTTTGAGACGCTGCTGAACTCTGGGAGCATAGACCTGGGCGAGGAGCATCAGATAGTCATCATCACCAGCCCCAGCAACGAGGGGCTCCACCCGGCCGTCGCCCCGACCAGCACAGGGGAGATCCTGCTCTTCGCCACGCCACAGGGCCCCACCGACGTAGGGGTCCAGGACAAGAGGCGGCCTGTTCTGGGGAGGCCTCCGGTGAGAAGAATGAGGGATGGGGAGATGAGGGGAGGGCAGTGTGAGAGAGAGTGAAAGAGCAACAAGGGAAGTGGTTAAACAAGGGCTTTCAGATGTTCTGCAGTGCAGCAGAGCTCTTCCAAAACCTCAGCATCTGTTGCTTGAAAGCATCTTGTTTTGCACATCTGCATTCTTCCATGATACATCACCTCTACATCATCTAATACGACATAATAAACCTCCATTGTAACATGTTCTCTCCTCCACCTGTTTGTGGTTAGGTAAAGAGGAAGTTGGACCTGGACAGCGATCATCAGTATGTCAGTACCACACGACCAGCCACAGGCCAAGTCCCGCCCTCCACACCTGCTCCTCCTAGAGGTAGATTCATTTAAAAAAAAGAAAAAAAAAACCTCACAGCGGGAGGCATTCATATATGCGAGTGCTTCCAACACACACACACACACACACACACACACACACACACACACGTATACGTCAACCTTTGTCATTGTTTTAAGAGCAGCTGATGCTTTATTTAAAACGTCCTCCATTGTTTTCTGCCAGGTTCAGTAGTTAAAGGTACTAACGGCAGCTTTTCTCTGCATTCAGATCACATCCAGTGACATGCAAGTTTCCATTCCCCTCACCCTCAAACTTCTATTCATAAACTATGACACGTTGTATCAAGGTTTTATATAATTGACATAAAAATATGATATGGGGAATAAAATTGTGTTGACCTCCCTTTACTCAAAAAACACAACACAAGCATTTGCTTTCTAAGTAGTAAGTTATGCCTGCCTGTGTGCAATTTATTTGAGCTTTGTTCATTGAGACGCTAGATCTCATTTACAAGAGAGAAATGTTTTTATGAAAATAAACAAAATTACAAACACAATGCAAGTAGTTAAGAACTATGTCTCAGTTAAATAAAAACAAGCGCAAATTAAAAAAAAAGTTTTCTCTTTTTGTATTAGATCAGAGCAGAGTAAGAAAATGCTTTAGTACAACTTCAGACTGTGCTAATGAAATACTGAAAGTATAAATTCGGCTGTTCTGTGAAGGCCTCAGAGGTTTGTTAGAGAACAAATAGCATCACCAAAACAAGAAATAGGCTTAAATGATAAACTTTTGCTGGGTGATGCATTTTCTCATCACTTTTTGTGATAAATGGTAATATTGTTGTTATGAGATAATTTTCTAGTAATATAACAGTAATGGCATAATAATGTAAGCTTGCCCTCTCAGAGATCAATAAACTTTAAATTCTAACAAACATTTAACACTGGAACTGGAAGAAATTTTAAATATCTTAAATAAATAAAACAGAAACAATACGTAAAATGGATTATAAAGTTTCTGTAAACAAATTTGTCCTTCAAAAAAGGACTACTGTAACTCCCTGTTCATCGGAGTCCACCAAAAACACCTTCAGAGGCTTCAGTACATTCAAAACAGTGCTGCCAGGATCCTAGTGAGAGCTCGTAAATTTGATCACATCACACCAACTCTTTACGAGCTTCACTGGCTTCCTGTAACTTATAGGATTCAGTATAAAATTGCACTTATCACCCATCACTGTCTACATGGAACCTCACCGGATTACCTGAAGGACCTCCTTACTTCACATTCAACTTCTAGACCCCTACGATCCCAATCCAGCAATCTTCTCCACCTTCCTCGATCAAGACTAAGGACTATGGGTGATCGAGCATTTGCTGTGGCTGCTCCTCGTCTTTGGAACTCTCTCCCGGACTATTTGAGAGCCCCGCAATCATTGTCCGATTTTAAAACTGGCTTGAAAACTTTCCTCTTTAGACAAGCCTTCTCCACTTTTATTTGACAGTCTTTTTTTAATTGTTTTTGATTGTTGATTTTATGGTTTTAGATTAACCATGTCGCACTTTGAGATTTTTATTAATGAAAAGTGCATTATAAATTAAATTTATTATTATTATTATTACCAGTTGAGACCAAAGTACCAGACTGAAGACTTTTATGATCCAGTTTTTGGTAGAAAGAAAGAAAAGAGAAAAACAATAAATCATGCAAATGGAAATTATTGAACTCGGTTTAATTTATCCTGTGATTCATTGATTTATTGATTTATTTCTTATTGCGACAGGCCTAATAAAAACACAAATCCACTGAACCCCTGTTCAATCTGTCATCCTATCATGGAAATATGGAGTAAGGCAACCCTGTCAGGACATGACTGCTGTTTGGGTGTGAGAATCTGTCGACAGGAATGCAGTTTAGTGAAGCTATCCACAAATTTGACTGTTATAAATGGGCAGTAAAGAAGACACAAGATATTTTTTCAAGAAAGTCCAAAGAAATCCTTTGTGTAATTTGCCACAAGACGGGTAGGGAAGATGGCAAACATATAATTGGAACATATTTTAATGTTATTGCATGGTGATGAAAGATTATTGCACACATGGTGAATCACTGTGGTGGCTCCACCATGTGCTTTTCTACCGTGGAAACAGGAAGGTGGTCAGAGTCGATGAAGGACAGAAAACAGGGACGTCAATTCTGTTGAAATAACTTTATATGTCCCCGAGTGGCAATTTCAAGCCACAAGTTGTACAGACAGACTGAAGCCAACAGAATTCATAAAATTCACACATATTTTATGTGACTGACTGTGTACAGTGTGAAGTAATGTGAAGTAATTCTGTAGCCAGTCAGATTAAAACTTATTTACATGATAGAATGGTCAAGCCAAAGCCCAGACCTACATGACGGAAAACAAAAACAGCAAAATTAAGATAATTAGGAAATGAGATTTAAAGAAATGGTTCAAACATTTTCAGTACTTTGGTAATTGTTGGGTTATAATGGATAATAAACATGTTTTTATATGAAATTTGACACTCATGAAAGGAAAAAATACCCATAAATGGACTAAATGAGTAACACACAGAATTAAACAGAGAGAACAATCCAAGCCCAGTATGATCAGAAGATTAGATTAGAGAAAGATCACTCAAATATAACCTAAACTGAGACAGCCTGAATCAAGAGGGCAGCCTTACCTGCAAATAAAACAGTAGCTACAGTTTTTCAGTTTGTAGATTAAACACCTCTTGGTGTTTTCTGTTGATATTGTTGCGTATATAGTCGACTCATTCATTTATACACAGCAAATCACCTGGAACAAGCTGCTTCTAGGTTATTGCAAAAAAAAGACAACTTTGGCTTCAATCATCATATCTCAAAATTAGCACAGATGAGACGTTGCAATGTATTTTACAACTTAAGTACAACCAAAGCAGTTTCCCAATTTTTCATGTTAAAAATCTAAAACTCAAGACTGTGGAGGAGATTAAATATTTAGGCATGGTTTATGAGTCCGACATCTTCAAATCATAAATCTGTAATGTTGTAAACCTGTAAATCTTTTAGACAAGTCAGAAAAATTGATTCTAAATACTTTTTTTTTTTTTTTAGATTTTGTAAAAGCTTAATTATTACTTTTCAATCTGTGTCGTAATCATATTGTCCACTTAACTAAATAACACATTAGTTGAAGTTGGAGGATGATAGTGCAGTATGTTTTTAATGGCTTACCACATGAACAAACTTCTATGTGATTTTTAAATTGTATTTCTTATGTAAAGAAAACATCACAATTGTGAATTTATTTTTTTTTTGACATTAGAATACTAACAGCAAAAAAAACATTAGTAAAATAGCTGTGTATACTAGCAGAATACACAGATATTGTTGATGGCTCTTTGGGCGTCTTTCAGCAATGGCTCCTACTTCTCCGACTTACCAGTAGGGCTTTTTCAGTTCAACTATTTGTGGTTTTAAGGTCATTTGTTTATTTCTAATCGGCCATTTCCTTCATGCCAAACAGGATGAGTCTACAATCCCTCAGTCAGAAGTAATGAGGCGCTCTTCCTCTGTTTCCTCAGTGCGCACTGTTGGCCTGTAAGGCCAGTACCATCAGTCAGTACCATCCTGACCTTTACTCCAGCACCATGTCAGAAGGGGAAAACGGTTGTGCTGATCAGATTGTCTGACTTTGTGTTAAAGCTGCAGTGAAGTGACATTGTTCCTGCACAACGCAGCCAAAGAGGAACCTGTTTCAGTGAAACCCAAAGGACGACGTAGAAAGAAGCTCTTGTTGTTTTATCTTGTTTCACTTTGTCCCAGCCGCCTGCATTTAACTTCCTGTCTCTGCTGGAGAAGAATATCCAGACATCTTCCACTTGTTTTGTCCCGTCCATCCATCCATTTTCTGTACACCCTTGTCCCTCAGTGGGGTCGGGAGGGTTGCTGGTGCCTATCTCCAGCTAACGTTCCGGGCAAGAGGCGGGGTACACCCTGGACAGGTCGCCAGTCTGTCGCTTGTTTTGTCCCCTGATCAGTTTTAGCTTTTTTTTTTGTTGTTGTTTTATTTTTCCAGTTGTGCGATAATGTTTCCATTCTTGGATGATGGGCTGAGCAGTGCTCCTTCAGATATCTGCTTTAACTCCTCTGCTCTTTTTTAGGCAACTCCAAAAGCAGGAGGTTGAGTATAGTACAGGGAATTCTGGGTAAATACAATCAAAACAAACACGTCAGCCTATCTTGTCAGTCTTTAGCCATTTGTGGTCTTTAGCCAAAGACAAAAGAGAAATCTGACAACAGCTAAAATTTGACATCACTCCTTTTTTTTTTTTTTTTTTTTTTACTTTTTGCAAGAAGG
>NW_015115238.1:4217-15016 GCF_001443285.1 Poecilia latipinna | reverse complement strand
ACAAAAAAAAAAAAAATTTGTGAAAGATAAAAATTTGTGTTTTTCCTTTTTTTTTTTTTTTTTTTTTTTTTACATTTTGTAAAGAAGGAAGTTGTTCTCAGTTTCTTCTTTGGAGGCTTTCATGTCATTTCCTTCAGCGATTCTTGGTGCAGCACTCCCACAGGACTGACGAGGAACAGGTTTTCAAACACTTTGGTTTATTTGACACAGCAGCTGAAAATGGAACAAATGTTATAATTTTGGTTCCAAATCAAACCGAGTCTTCTGGACTATCAGATGTGAAAACATCCTTAATCTTCATCTTGTTGTTTAATCACTAATGTTTCTTCAGAGGCCTTCACAGAACAACTGGATTTATACTGAGATGAAACTACTCACAAATATGATGTTATTGGTAATTACATGACTTCTGTAGACAATCCATTGCCCTGGATTTTATTAGTGATGTCAGAACAATGAAGCCAAATATTCCTTCCACATCATAGTTGTGTCCTACTTTGTGCTTAATAATTAAACAGGCAAATGTTTGAAGTTGTAATGTACCAGATGAAATGGGGTGCAGTACTATGGAAGAAGATTTTGCAAAATGTTGAACTCGAGAGCAGGAGCCCTATAATGGAGGTTCAGTTTGCAGAACATTAAATAAACCAGGAGCCTCTGTTAATCCTGAGCATCCTCTTCATCAGACTTCCCTCTTCATAGAAAAGTCAGAGCCTTTTTCAAATTATCTGTAACACAGACTGCTACAAGAGATCCTTTCTGCCCACAGCCATCACTATCAGAATCTTAAATGAATATGAGTTGCTGCAACGTTTAATTTCCCTTTGACTTGTTTTTTGAATGAATTTGAATTCTTCAGGAAATGTAAACTCAGACATTCTTTGTTTTCTGCAAAGTTCCTCGAAGCTCGACGGAGAAGTCCCGATACGACACATCCCTAAACCTGACCACCAAGCGCTTCCTGAACCTGCTGTCGCAGTCAGCCGACGGCGTGGTGGACCTGAACTGGGCCTCCCAGGTCCTGGATGTCCAGAAGAGACGCATCTATGACATCACTAATGTCCTGGAGGGAATCCAGCTCATCTCCAAGAAGTCCAAGAACAACATCCAGTGGCTGTGAGTGTGAGAGCAAACCAGACTGCCGGGGTAACTTCTGAGTTTTAACCCAACTGTTGTTCTTCAGCGGCAACCGCATCGATACCAGCCTGGTGTCCCGGCACAAGGAGCTGCAGAGGGAGGTGTGTGACCTGACTGAGGCCGAGGAGCAGCTGGATGAACTCATCTCTAAATGCACTCTGCAGCTGCGGCTGCTCACCGAGGAACCACAGAACAAGAAATATCCTTTTACTCCTTCTAGTGAATGCTGTCTGAGTGACCGGGTTTGATTCATCAGTTGGTTGGATGGCTGTACACCTGCAGAAATATTCATACTTAGGCCTGTCACAACAACACATTTAGCTGGACAATAGATAGTTCCAGAAATTATTGAGATAAATAATAATATTGTTATTTTGAGACGATTTTCAACTAATTACGATAAAGGCATCTCTTGAAAGACAAAGCATGCATAATGATAAACAGTAACATATGCCTTTTTTTCTTTTGAGATGTTCTGTATGGTTTGCTTATACAGTTTATGTTAACTTGAATGACCAATATGGAGTTCTTCTTTTGCACTGGGACAACACAGGAGGTGATTTTATTTGCATAAAGTAGAAGAAGGAACTTGGAAATGTAATTTGCAATTTAAATATGATGTTAAAATCCCGTCTTTATTCTGGTCGTATGCAACAATTTCAAAAAATTTTTGTACAACCATGTGGTGTAAATGACTAAAAGCTTTAGTCATTTAAGACTGCAACAATCAGAAAACAACATTGGAACATTGCAACCTGCAAACAGCAGTGTTAGCTCTTTAACAGCTGCGTCCAGCAGGCTGGGCTACGTGCGCTGTCAGGACCTGCGGCAGTCATTCGACTCCCCAGACCAGCTGGTCATGGTGGTCAGAGCTCCTCCAGAGACTCAGATGCAAGTCACAGAGCCCAACGAGGTGAGGGCAGAGGAAACCCGCCTCAGTAGCTGCGTTTCCATTCACCCTATAAGTCCACAGTTTGACATTTTGAGCATAAATTCGCTTAATGAAATATTGGAATATTGACAAAGTTTGGACATGTTTGTAATGGAGCTGCAGTGTGTGAGTTCCTCCTGACTGAGCGGCGCTCCTTCATGTTGTCCGTCTCTCTCAGGGCTACCAGGTGTCGCTCAGGAGCACGCAGGGTCCCATAGACGTCTTCCTCTGTCCAGAGGACAGCTCAGGCGTGTGCAGCCCCGTGATGGGTGGCAGCCCTTCTCAAAGCAACTCCGACCCCCCCCACGCCCCATCCCCCACGCCACCCGCCGAGCAACTGCCACTGCTGACCCGAACCGGAGCAGCGGCGCTGGACGTGGGTGTGTCTTCTCCAGCGTCCACCTCATCCACGGTAACGGCGGCCTCCCAGCAGGAGGCTTCGCCGCTGGTGCTGGGTGGGGATGCAGGTGAGAGTTCACACTCAGATGTTTCTCACACACAAAAAGATAAAGACCAATAACGATGCCAACATGGCTGATCTCAGGAGAGGAAACTGTATAAGAGTGATGAAACAATCAAATCAAATTAAGACGAGCAGCGATTTGTGCTTTGCAAGGGGGAAAAGCCACATGTACTGCAGAGTTTACCCAGAGAATCAGGTGTTTGGTTAGTGAGTAGCAGCACACACACACACAGAGGGTTACTGCGGGGCGGGGCGGGGTGAATGAATGGTGTGTGAAAATATGAACGTACCATAACCACATGACCGCAATAAGGTTCCTTTCAACTAAATTTGTTTTTAATCAAACTGAATGCATATTTAAGTTAACATCAGTTCCTATTCGTTTTTCATGTCTCTTTCAGGTCGTAATGACAGAAGTAAATCATCTTGTTGTCCACCACAGTGGAAATGCTGTAAAATTGAAAATAAAAAACAAAAATAAAATTATAAGGTGTTCTGTTGGGCCTAAATAGATCAGAAATCACATATAAAAAGAGCATGGGAAACCCTGTTTTTCATTGGTTTTAGCTATCGTCTGCTGAAATGTTGCTCCAGTAATTAACTAGATAAGTGTAAAGACAGACTAAATTCCAGTGCCTACATCGCATGTTTGACAGGATTTTTTTCGTTCTTTTTTTTTTTACTGTTGACATGTTTGGTTATCTCAGAAGTTGATCAATCTCTCAGCAGGAACGACCGGTTTCACCACAGTGCTTAAACAAAACTCTAGCATCTTTTGTGGTTGGCTGCGTTCCCGCGCCATTTTTTTTTTTTTTTTTTTTTTTTTTTTCACACCTCTCGCTTTCGTCAACAGAATCTCTCCTGGGGGGAGACCTGTTCTCCAGCCTGGGGGACATCAGCCACTTCGACCTGTCGCCTCTCTCGTCCTCGGACCTACTGAACGGAGAAGGCCTTCCTCTCCCGTTGGACAGTTTCATCAACCTCTCCCCTCCCTATAGACACGACTACCACTTTGGACTGGAGGACCATGAAGGAATCAGCGAACTGTTCGACTGTGACTTTGAGGACTTGTCGCACGTTTTGGGTGACGGGTAGACGGAGAAAAGTCAACTTAAATCGTTCCCAATGTAGGACTTTACCTTTCTGCTGAAGGAGAGCTGTGAACCAATATTTCACAGTCCAATCTTAGTTTTCCTTCCCTTTGGGCTCTGGGAAATTGCCTAGTTATGTAATTTTAAATTTGCCCTTAATTGTACATACCAATGTGAGCACTTCTCTGTGGCTATTTTTTTAAATTTTGACCAGGATTTCAGCTTTAGTATGGCTATTTAAATTATTTATATAAGTTTATTCTGATATTTTGTACCACGTTGTTGGTTTTGGATGTATTATCCAAGTAGACATTGGGCAGAGGGGGATTGGAGTTTGCATGTGCAGCAACATGACGTCTAGGATCGGTTCCTGTGAACACTGATTCCAGATGTTTGAGATTGCCTCAGTGTTTCTCTGAAAGGCCTTCAGGTTGAGGAGCTTTGACTGTCAAGGGAAGATTGACGGCCTAGAAAGCATCCTGGAGATTTTCAGAATGAGAATCAGCAGAAAAGCACAAAGTAATTACAACGTTGGAAGATTCTCCAAACACTGGAATCCTGTAAAACTAGATCATGATGTATCTACGAGATGTTTTTAAAGTCAGAGCCCCCGACGGGATTTTTTATCCACTCTTCCTGAAGTACTCTTCTCTGATTACATTGTAAGAATCAGCTTTCTTAGAATTGACCAGTTTTGAGGACTTCTCTAGAGGAGAAACGGTGTCGGTGTGTGGGGAAACCAAGTGGTGACAGATGAGGAGGAATTTCTTAGCATCCTGGTAAAAAGAAGTTCAAATAGACCCAAAATAAACCCATCATTTATTCTTGTGGCATAATCTCAAAACTGAAAAGTTTAGAAAAACAAGATCTTTATTTTGTTAAGAAATAATTGCATTCTAGTTAAGAAGTGTGAATTTCAACATGGCGACACCCATCCATTGCATTAGCTCTGACAAACATTTTAAGCTTTACTTTCCACAAACACCACTTTAAATTTCTTCATCACATCATTCCAGGCTCTACATGTAACACTGATTTAAGATGCATTCTTCCACCTGTGTTCTGTAAACATGTTTCCCTCACATCTCACTACTGTAGATGTGAGGAGTGGCCATATTGAAATGCAAAGTCCACCCTACAAGTTATAACTAAGGGCAGTCGTAGTTGCTCAGTTTCCCCAGTGGGAAATCCAATTTCAGAGGGCAATCGGGGCTGTTTTTTCTGACTGGGAAGACAGAATTTTCCAGTTTTTAGTGCATCTGTAATGCAGCATTAGCCCACGGGTTTTCTAACAGATTGAGGTCTGGCCATTGAAAAGGCTGATATTGTGTCTGGTGAACCATTCCCATGTTGATTGGATCTGATGTTTGGGGTTATCAGATTCTGACTGATTTTCCTTTCACTGCGAGTCCATCAGTTCTTTATTATTCTTAATGCTCTGTTTTTTACTCTATGTCCATATTGTCAGGCACACAGCATCACAGACTCTACTAGATTTTTCTTTCTTGTGGAAAAGCGCCATCCTTTGCTCCTTTGAGATGATATGTTGGTGTAGATTTCCAGTCATCACTGACAAAGCAGAAGGCAACTGGTCTTCTTCTGCTGTTTCACCTCTCATCCATAAAGCTTCATCCAAAAAGCTTCTGAACATTGTTGGAAGTAGCTGTAGTCAGAACTCTCACAACAATATGACTAAGGTTGTAAATGTGGCAATTAGGACACAAATCTCTAGCTACGCTTAAAATTTACCATATTGCACAATTTGACATCTAGAAAATAAATGTGCAATTTCCAATTTTGTAAAAGCATTTTTTTTTTTAATCAAATGTTTTGGTGCTAGGATGGCGCTAGGGTTTTTGGCCGTATAAAATTTGGTTTAATTTGCAAAACTGCAACAGAAACACTATTTCATCCTCAAATGATCCTTGACCGGATGCTGCCACTGGCGCAAACCACGAAGAAGGAAGCAGTTGGAGGGTGATGGCGCATGAATTATTGTTCATGAGTGATTTTTAATTCCATTTTTTATTTAATGAAAGCACTGCAATTGCAAAATTGTGTTTTTTTGACATTAGCGGAATACCAACAAAGTTTTACTCACATTTAAAATGGAAACACAGCTACTGGTGCTTCCCCTCCGCCCAGCTAAATGTTTGGATTATTTTTGCTTTTGAGATTATCTCATTTTATGATTTCTAAATATTTTTACGCCTTATGATCAACTGTTTACCAACCCACTGATATTATTCTTGTTTGCACTTCAGGAGGTAGCAACAAACCACAATGAACTGTAAGCGGTAGAATGCTATCGTGGGGTCAGCGTTGACGTTTTGTATCAGGTCAAAAGTGAAGACGAAGGAGTGAATAACAAGTTTGTCAGGGTCGCTTGTTTATTGAACTATGATTTGAAAGAGATTTCAGTCTCATCAGACCAAACCAAATGATTCCAGATTAAATTCAAGTAGAATTTTAGCAAACTTCATATCTCTTGTCACGGTAGGACATTTCTCCCAAACAGCTGGTTAAATGGCATATAATGGTTGTTATGGCAACTTGGAGATGCCAGATTTTGCCCCTGTTGTCTGAACAGTGAGCTTTACCCTTTTTGACCATCCTTCTCACTGTGGGACATACTAGTGTCAAAACATAATGGGAATGTATAAATTCAAAACAATTATGCCTCTGTAGATTATGTTAAAACAGCGACTTTTTCCTCTACATAATAAATTCTCTGAATTTAAAGGTAGGGTACTTAATTTTTTTAGATGAGATTATGCTGCTGCAATAAAAGATTTAAGTAAATTGTTTTTTTGTTTTGTTTTTTTTTTTTTTACCAGCAATGCCAAGAAGTTTGTTTCCATGTGTGCAGACTGCTGCGGCTTTGAGAAGAAGTTAATCCTGATCAGACTTACTCAGTCCTCACGGCGTTCAGCCGCAGTCGCAGGTGTTTGGATCAGAGTGAAGTCTTAACTCAAACATGTGAACAGGTGTGTTTCTAGAAGGGCTTTGTGTAGGTTCTGGTGTGTTTTATTTTCCTTTACATGTCTAGCAGAAGATTCAGATGTTAGACGTTCACGTGCTGGAAGACATGGAGCTTTAATCTCAATCTCAAAGCTTACACAGTGGGCTGCGGATCACACTGAGTTGTTGCAGGTGTTAGGAAAGATTAGGTAGAAGTTTTAGATTTGGGGAAAAAGGAAAGCAGAAACAAGGATGTCCTGTTGTTTTTCAGCAAATGCACTTCAGATCGCCTCAGTATTGCTCATGCCTTAAATCAGTTACCTATCAGGTAGAAGGGAGTCAGTCATCTTCATCTTGACTGAAACCCTTCATTCATGTTTTTTTCTGCTTCAATTGCATCAACCTGCATCTTCATATTTGATTACAAAGCTTGGAGAAACTGTCCGCTTTCAGTTTAGATCAGCAATAAGGCATTTTCTCCATATATCAGATGTTTCTCATGCAATGTTGTACATGTAAAGTCTTTGTCTTAAATTATGTAAGCTAACCATTTTATTTGAATTTTTTTTGCTTTCGTAAGCATTGGACTTTGATGTGTGTGGGTGTTTATGTTTATATTTATTTTTTGTTCTGGAAAAGGGTTTAGGAGGGATAAAGATACAGGTAAATTTCATTCTGTCTGGCTGGTAGAGACTTTATTTCAAATATTATCCCCCGAATTGTGACATTTTTGTAAATCTTAACCTTGTTTTGTGCATATTTATAACTTAATGTTTTTTTCCTGTCCTATTTAAATACATACTGTATTTCTCCACATTTGATTAGTTAATAACTCCTAAATAAGGTAAAAATAACTTTAAAAAGATGGAAAGTTTTTTTTTCCTTTATTGATAGACGTTTATTATTTCGTGCTTGAATTGTAAAATTGGTTTGAAACAAAAATATTTGTCACAAGTAGAATTTCTAATCTGAAATGAGCCATTTTTTCAGTTTCATGCTTCAAACTTCTTTTAAAGTGTAAAATTTTTATAACTAATCTCATATTTTATCTTAAAATCCAGTTTATAACATGTAACTCAGTGATTCTTGAGAAGAAGGACAGAACAGGTCTTATGGATAAAGCACAAAATTTGAATAAAATATGCACAAAATGTATTATTTTTATTTATTTATTTATTTTTTTTTTCAAAATATTTGACTAAACTAACCTAGACCACGTGAGCAGAACAATGTATGTTTTCCTGGTGTTTGCTGAATACTTTTCATTTTAAACATTGTAGTAGGTGGATGGTGTCTGTATAATCCCTTGTCCTGGAGCAGAACTCGATACATTATAATAGTTTAAAACAAATAAAGGAATGATACTAAGATAATATATCTCAAGTATAAGTATTCAAATAAATAATTATAAAAGTATCAATAAATTGAATTAAAAATCATTTTTATATATTTTGCAACTCAATTGAAATTTGTCCCAAGTTTTTGTCAACACCGTCAGACATAAAAATAATTTTAAATAATCAGACATTATTGAGGGGGCATCAGAACTTCTGAGGACCCCATGACCTCTTCCTTTCTCTTCCTTTGCTAAGAGGGCTAGCCAGCAGCCTGGGTTGGCTTCTTCAGGTTCTTTAGATTTGTATACATCGGATGCCATCGGATGCCAATACCATGTTGTATATGATGATAAAAAAAATGGCTAGGCCGCTCTGGTAGGCTTATGTTATTGGGGCCTGCCTATGCATGGCAGGAACTTGCTGTTCTACACCCAATAAGCGGTCTCTTTATATCTTAATTGGGGCCTGCCCATAGCAAAAAATTTATAAATAAATTTATAAATAAATATTTTATATTTATTTATAAAAAATAAATATAAAATAAATGTTATATTTGTTTTTGTCAGATGGTGCTGACAAAGTTCTGGGTCAGGTTCATTAAAAATTAAATTTTCAAAAAAATGTTCCAACTGGGAGCCTGCACCTTACCATCTTTACATTTCCAAAACATTTTTTGTCATATTTGAATACATAAGCTTGAGGAATAGTTACATTTTTGGGGGGAGAAAATTGAAACCCATTTTGTCCCTCTTCTCAAGAATCACTGAACTATTAGGATTTTGTTTGACCTTATACTCCGAGCGACAGCTGAACAGTAGAGTTGGCGGCGCTGCCCCTCTGTGATTTGTGTGTTTTTCTCTGCAGGATGAAGGCAGTGCCTTGGTGAGGTAAAGTGATTGTTGTGCGTTTGTGTTATGGTGAAAGAACGTGTGGTGTGCAGGTGGTTTTCGATAAAGTTTGCACCTTTTAAACTTTTTTTAAAAATCAATTGTGTTGTAGTTGTAGAAATCAGTGGCTTGCATAATGTGAGAACAATTATAAATGGCTTTTTAAAAATATAACGGGTCAGGGATGTGACGGATTATTCGGGAAATAGGACATTCAATCTGATTTTTATAACACTATGTGCTAAAATTAGATTTTTTATTTTCTGGCAAAGTCAGTTTGGGATATAAATGAGAACAAAAGAACTATTATTATTTCAGTCACTGTGCTAATAAATGTTGCTGTGTTATGAGAACCAGACTCATGCAACAGCATACACAATGCTGCGTTTGTGCGTGTGTGCACGTTTACAGAGTTACAGAGTTACAGATTAGTTTCAGTGTCCTTTTGTATCAAATTGTCCCTGTCAATGTTTTTGACACAAATTAAAGTTGACTATTTTGATCCGACCTGTTTGCACCATCTCTGTTTGCACCAACTTACACAGTTCTGCTCAGTTTGCATTAATTTATTATTCATTTGCAACTGGTAATATTGTAATAAAACACAAACTTTATTTTCAATATGGAAATTGCTTAGAAATTATAAATAATTGTAAATTCAGGAGCAATCTTGTTATATTGAGAAAATGAGAAACTCAAAACTTGTTAAATCAGAAACCTTCTGGTTATAATGAGGTGAATTTTTCATCTTGTTATGAGATCTAAAAATATGTTTTTGTCAAAAAGGACCATGTTAAAAAGCATAAAGTGACTCACTGACTCCTTTTTTCACCGTTTCTTCTAGACGACTTCTCAAAATCCCAAGCAGTGTTACTGTTTTTCTGCTACTTTTCTTATTTAAAACAGTAAGTTTTAATGTAATATAAATCTTGTTCTATCAACACTTTAAGAAAATCCATCAAAATTAGATTTTTTTTTCTTTTTTTTTGTTGCTTAAACTAGATACTGTTCCTATCAAATTCAGTAAGATTTTTCAGTGATTTGTCACATTTTGTTTTTTAATTTGTGCTTCTCTTTATCACTTTCCATAGTTTTTATTTGTGTTAATTCATGTTTTATGCTGGGAAATTTAATACATTTGTAAGATGAAATTTGTTTGCATTCAAGCTCTAAATGATTATGAACCACCAAAAAGTATTAAAAGGCAGCAAATAAAAACATTTAAAAAGAGACCTTTTGGTCCAGCTGTGAATTTTGATTGATCTGACAATTAACTTTTTGTGTAGTCAATAATTGGGATTCTATGACAGAGGATCAGGGTTATACTGAGAAAAAATAATAAAATGATCAATTTACAAGAATAAACTTGTATGAGTTGAAATAATGAGAAAGTGAATAATGTGACAAAGTCAATATTTGGAGAATGAAGTCATAATATGACTGTTCTCATAACACTACAACTTCAATCTCTCTTTTTTTTTACTTTATTTAGTATAAATGTATTTTCGTAATGCTGTGACTTTATTGTAATACAACTTTTTTCTTGCAATATAACATTATTTTTTACAATACTTATGACTGTATTCTTGTAACTTAATATTTTTCATTTTATAAGCGTGGCTATAGTAAATGAAGGTTAAATCTTTTAGCATTAATGGTTTTAGAAAACAAAAATAAGCCAATAATCTGCTTGGAAGATTAATCTAGATTATATAAATTATAAATGTACATTGACTCTCACACACCAAGCTACATTACATCGCTGCCTTTGTCATGTCGGTGACTAACATGAATCTGTATATAAGTTCAGATCATCAAAATGATTATTAAGCACATTATTGTGTTTATACCAACAAAAAATAATTGCAGTCTTTTCAAATACAAATATCTGGTGAATTACATCATGTACCGATGACGGCCGCAGTAAAAAAAAAAAAAATACTTTAGTATACTAAATTTTAACATACTTTAGCATACTCTGATTGATGTACT
>NW_015115238.1:0-467 GCF_001443285.1 Poecilia latipinna | reverse complement strand
TTCAAGTTGTACTTAGTATACTTTAAGTATACTTTTTATGTACTATTCAATAGCTTCATTAGTATATTTTGAGTGTACTAATTCTGTCATAGAATTATATAAAAATATACTTTTAATATATTTTAAATATACTACTAATATATTAGTAATGTATTTAAATTTCTATTTTTGATTTACTGCTATTGCTAATAAACTACAATTTTAATTACTCAAGTCATCTTTATTCCTAGTTTCCTATTTTGTACATTACATGCATAACTTACATTGTTTTATGCTACAATTACATGGAAAGATTAATTACACAAGATGTTCAAGGTAATTCAAATATTTTGTTTTATTACTGACATTTTAAAATTGTCCAATTTTACTCACAACTTTATGAACTTTACATAAATTATCAGTTTACACGTCAAAAGTGAACACAATGAACATGAAAATTTAAGTGTGACAATACAAAAAGAAAGTGA
>NW_015115237.1:56014-79742 GCF_001443285.1 Poecilia latipinna | reverse complement strand
CCAGTCTACTGTTTGTTTGCATGTGTGTGTGAGGTTGTAAGTTTGGTTGGTATGGTGACGTTAATTTGCCCCGTCCTCTCTCCTGTACCCAACAACCTCCCAGTGCTTGAGTACAGAGACAAACTATTCGCTCACTCAAACCAAAAACCTGCCACTAAGGAAAGAATCCACAATCAAGGTATAGTGAAACTGTTGCTTCCCCTCCTTTCTAACACATCTGTAGAGCCTCAGCCTCTCTGCTCCCTCTAATCAACACAAACGCTCACTAACCAGGTCAAATAACATGGCTCATTCTGCTGCACAGCTCTTGCTTAGACCTTTGGGTAACATCCTGCTAATCATGGCTGACTTTGCGGCTGCTCCTCTGGGAGCTGTGGTTTTTCACAAGCAACAGTGGCTGCTTTCATGTGGTCTTTTTCTGTTGTTCATGTCTTGGCTCAGCATTGCTGAGGTCAGCTACGAGCCGGGTCCAAAACGACAAGGAGAGGAAGCCATTTGTCATAAAACAAGACTCAAACGTAATGAAAATCCTGCAGCTCAGAGAAGACACGTCAACTTAGCAAGCAAGAAAGGTGCATGCCAGGGAATAGAAATCCTGCAGATATATTTGCTGTATGTGTGACGCCAGTGTTTTTCTGTTTATAACTGAGCTCACATCGGCATCTTAACCCTGTCATCAGGGCTGGCTTCAAATGTAAACAGTTAGCTGATTGTAGCTATGAAAAGTTTTACAGAGAGCTTATAAAACTCGATATGTTTCAAAATAAACTTCAGCATATTTTGAAGGGATTTTAGTTTAAACGATTAAAAGCTCCTATAAAACTTGTCTGCTTTAAAGCGTTTGGAAAAATGAATGAAATTCAAAGGGACTGAAAGTGATTTTTGTGGAGAAAAAAAAAATCACTTCTCTCAATGGTGATTTACGATGTTTGGACGTTATGGCATGCTGGCTATTGTAGAAATTAGTTCGTAGACTTGTTGACTCGCTAAGAATACCAGCAACTTCTGCTTCTAATATCTCAGATCCGCACAGGCAACTGCTTTGCTGGCAGACACTGAACATTAAGGTGTTTATATAATCCAAATTGAACGGCTGTGCATGTGAATGCAGTCTGCATGTCGTACGTTATTCATTATTCAGTCGTAGTGTATTTGACAGCATGTGTACATTAGTGTCATTCAGACAAGCCGGCTCCTGCATGTGTGCGAATGTATGTGACTTTTTTTTTTTTTTTTGCAGGCATGTGGGCCAGTCTGCGTTCAAGCGGCAGACTCTCTCAGCACCCGTCACAGGGCGACGTGGGCGCCAGACTGGCAGGGAAGAATCTGGCGCCCCCTGCAGGAAGCAACAGTCTGCAGGCTCAACTCCGAAAGCATCGAGCCGCCTTTTACATCTTTGGAGAAAAGTCACATCTGAGGGTGAGAAAGAGAAAACCAGAAGCTTCGATAAGTTTTATTTCTCACAAATATTTGTAGCTCATTCATGCTGTTTTGACCTAATTTCTCCTTTTATATGACCCATGAACACAGGTTCAAATATTTCTTTTAGCTGTTTAGGTCGTGGTGGTCACATTGTTGTCGTGATCTATAGAAATCATATTCCTTCCCTGCGATTTGACATGTATGTTTCTGTTAATGTTTGCCTGAAAGCTATGGCAGAGTATTAAGTAGCCCAGCATGCAGAACATTTAAAGATGATCTATTGTGCTTCCTTAAACAGTTAGTACAGGTCTATGGGCAAGTGAAAATGGCTGCAAACACATGCGCAATTGTACAACTAAACATATTTGAAAAGCAGAAGTGGAGCCTCCACCACAACCAACAAGAATGCATCAAGTGGTTTCTGGATAGTAAGTCAACAACCAAACACTTCTCTTTTCCAGCAGCCGTTGTATAGCACATACAGTGGTAAAACCAGCTGGCCAAACATGCTGGAGCTCAGCTTGGGTTGCCAGGCAATGGGCTGGGCTCAACTAGGGTTGCTAAGTAACAGTGTAGTGCCTGTCAACTGTGACTTAATAATTGGGAGGTCTTTTTTCTAAGCGCTTGGGTTGTTTTTAGAAGCAGTTCAAAGTATAAAACAGTGCAAAATGTGAATTTTGCATAGTTGCATAATGTTCACCTACCAGAGTTTACAGTTATGGTAAGTATTGGGAAATTACACCCATCAGCTATATAATACTGTACTGGAGTTCAGGTGCTTGTTAACTCAAACTACCAGCAAATGACAAATTCAGATAATGAAACTTAGGTTTCCTTAATGCCACAATGACAAATCCATAGCATTTAAATTTATCTTGTTCTTACCTTTGATTGTGAACACAACACAGGGACTCAGACTGGACTCCACCCTGAACTGTGAACTGGTGCCGGTGGAGTTTGCAGACGCCCGTCAGGTGAAAGCTGCATTTAAGAAGCTGCTGAGGGCCTGCGCCCCCAGCGCCCCCTTTTCCGACTCGGAGGACTCCTTCCTCAAAGCTCTGGAGGAATCTGAGTGGATGCTGCAGGTGACTGACAGCCAACACATCTACAACACGGATATTCACTTGGAGTCCGGCTGAAAGTTATGTGGGAAGGAAAGGGTCATCCTGTATAGCAGATTCACACCATGGATAAATTATGTGAATAAATCCACTCTGAAGCCATTTTCCCAAAGGAAACACATTCTTAAAGCAGGGCTGAGAGCATGCTAGTTATCTGATTGGCCCCCTGCAGCCTTACACTTGGCACACAACATAATCTGTGGGAAACTAGCAGCGCTGAATGGGTCCTTTTCCCCTAGACCGAACACGGCAGCATGTCCATGGTGGATAAATGTGTCTATATTTGCTCACATGCACATATGTCAATGTCTCACAGCTTCACAAGATCCTGCAGCTGGCCCTGTCTCTGGTGGAGCTTCTGGACAGCGGCTCGTCCATCCTGCTCAGTCTGGAGGACGGCTGGGACATCACCACACAAGTGAGAGAGCTGCATTAATGCCTTCGTGAGCGACACAAATAAACGCATGCAGATGTGAGGAAGAGAGTGAGATCAGTTGATCCACAAAGACTTTTGGCAGATCTCTGCTGATTAAGATCTCAAGTGAGACACCCAGTTTCCATGTGCTGTCCACATTACAGTGAGGATTTGTGTGATTTGATTAGTGCTGCGAGTGTGTTGTGAAAAAAATTTCTTTGGTTTAAATGCCTCTTTGAATCATTTCGGTTCCTGCTGATTGTTTTACGTGTGGAGAGCTTCCCATAAATCGTTAGCTTGCGCAGCCATGCTGAGGAGTCCTGTCGTGTCACACTTTGTTTCTGAGTAGTTTATAGAGATTGAAAGCAGAAACAAGTACCTTCACACCGCACCTCAGAGGCAGCCATGTGTGATTCATAAATATGCTGTTTCTCCTCTTCCCGCTCATCCTCTGATCGGCTGCATCTCTGATATCCAGATATGATGATACACTCTCTATTTCAACCTCGCTTCACTAAATAGGCATAAATCTAATCTTGGTTTCTGGGCTCATGGTTCTGATTTTGTAGGTATGTAAACATGTCTAAGTGCGGATCTGTTGTCAGTATCTTAGCATTTTTTATTTGTTTTCTGAGCTCATGTTTTCCATGGTGACCTGCGCTCATGCAAGTCTCCTGATGTGTTTATGAGGCTTGTAAGGCCCCAAGCTGCTTCTCTGAGGTTCCCTCATGTGCGGCACGTGTTCGGCCCTGAGCATCTTTCTCCATGGGCCGCCGGCTCCAGCAGGCCAGATCCAGCTCGGCCCCGGCACCAACAAATGGGATCCATATGCTTTGGCTCTCCCTGCCTCACTTCATAGGCACCCAGCAGACGGGATACAGAACTGTCTTTGCTTTTTTTTGTTTTCTGTTTTTTCTTACACACTGTTCATCGCACTTCTTCAGAGGCTTCGTTTAGTTGCCAAAGCTAAAGATACTTTTCACTACTTAGGGCAGGGTCTTCTAGTAAACCTCACAAGGGAAAGCCTAAACTTTGTTTCTTGCTCATTCGACACGCGTCAGGGCTCATTAGCTCAGAGGACGCGGGCAGGGAAGCAGGATAACCACACAGCATGTATGGACAAGTGGTTCTTAATAGTTGTTTAGTAAAAATTGGACAAGTGTGCCTCAGTGGTTTCGAATATAAATATTGAGAAATTAGCTTTTGTTTTTATTTTTTAAGATGATTGTCAGGCCCATATTTGGTCATCAAGAGCTTCTTTGCTTTAAACTGCATCCTTTTCCAACACACCTGAATCAAACGGCAGAGTCCCCTCCTCAGCGTGTCATTCAGCTTTGCAGACACCTGGTAACAAGCTATTCATTTTGTTGGTGTTGGTAATGGATGCATCTAAGGTTTGCATGATAGTAGCTCTTCCGGACTGGACGTAGGCACCTCTGATCAAGGCTGTGTGACGGCGTTAGGTTTGCTGAGAGCTGCGGGTGCGGCTCAGCAAATTGATACATCACAGGTTCTGCATAAACGTAATAAAACAGCTTTCGGTCTGTTTGATTAGTCCAGCGATGAAGAATGACTTTTGATGGTTATCAGGACTTTGCCTGTCTATGTAAATTACAAAAATACACTAATAACCTTGATATATTTCTGAATAGCAGTGTTGCATAAAGCATACATCATTTACAGATTGTTTTTGAAACGATCTCTGGCAACAGAGAATAAAAATTAATGTGAAAAATTCAGTTACTTCATTGCTATGATATGTTCATTGTGCATTGCCATTTTATTGGGCTGTAACATCAAGAAAAGAGACATGACCACAATACTTTATGTGCTCAGCAAGAGATGTCAAAGTTCCACTCATTTCAATTTAATCATTTAGCGCGACATCAGCGTGAAGGAATGCTCTGATTTTCTTTTAAAATGCTCTCTCAGGATCAGACGTCAGAACTGCATGTTGCATGGTGGTCAGTTCATTGTTTGCATGTGCAGTTTAGGGTTTTGGCAAAAATAGCTGGTAGCTAAAATACTAATTTGAAGTTCGACCAAATTTTCTTTTTCTTGTGTCTTTAGAATTTGCGTACATGCAAAAAAAAATATATATATATATATTTCTAAGTTGTATTTTTTTTCCTCCAGGGACTTTCTTTCCCACTACTAGAGAATTTATAAATCAAACAATCAGCAGTGATTTAATAACATTAAACATCTCATGTAAATCTCTGCAAACGCTCTGTCTACGCTGATGAAGATTCACCTAATGAAACATCCTAATGAACCGGCCTTTAAATTAACTGATTTTCCCCACACTTGGTCCCTTGGTCCCTATTCAAACCGGGATCACATCGGCTCAACTTTCTCACATTTACAGTATTGCAACACACTTTTTAAAATATGTCGGCATAAATGGCAGAGTTAACAACTTGATCCTTGTCTTAATTCCTGAATTCTTAAAAGCTAAAAGCACCAAATCCAACGTGTTGCATGAAATACAGAAGTTGACATCTCTAGCATAAAATTGAGAGCAACTTATCTGTACTTCATTCAGCCTGTTTTCTGCTTATAGTTAAACTCTCTTTGCTCTCTCCTAAATAGACCCCGTACATGTCCATGGTTCATTTTTATACGTTACCTTGTAGGAAACAGTTTCCTTTAATTGGCTTTTTATAACTCTGTGCTCAGTCTGACTTCATGTTTAACTGGCAGCATTTAAGTTTTTATTTTTTTCAGTATTGTAGTGTGTGTGTCAGCCTGACCTGACAGCAACCAGATGCTTTCACTGATGGGAAAAGAAATAAGATTCTTAAATTTCCCACTAACCTTTCCTGAGTCGGGGTCGATTTGACTTTGCATTTCTAATGAGAACCTGAAACCGTATTATGCAGGTGTGAAGGTATTTACCTTGATAATGGTCGATCTGATGAATGCTCTGATCTTTGTTATTTTTTGTATCTGTTGTTTCTCTTCTCAGGTTGTTTCGTTGATCCAGCTGCTGAGCGATCCCTTCTATCGAACCCTGGAGGGTTTCCAGGTGCTCCTGGAGAAAGAGTGGCTCTCCTTCGGCCACAAATTCAGCCAGCGGAGCAATCTGAGTCCCAGCAGCCAGGGCAGCGGCTTCACTCCCATCTTCCTGCAGTTCCTGGACTGCGTGCACCAGGTGAGCTTCGCTCCTCTCCACCGCAGAGCCGCCGAACCTTCCAGCATCTCCTCCTCGGCTACGTGCCTCTCCTCAGCTTTCCCTCCGTGACTCTTAACTTCATTCATGACTTGCTTGTGAGCTCATAAGATCCCTCAAAACTAAGTAGAAAAGTTGAGCTTTTCAGCTGTCATTAATTAGATGTTTGTGTAACTAGGCACCTCTCAGAGCTGCATGTGTTACAGTTTATTGCACCTAAGCGTGTGCAGAGAGGCTGCTACCCAGATGCTCCGTAACCTCGGTGATCAGAGATGAACTGTCTGTTCTCGCGTGTTTCAGTGTTCGCTTTTTGTTTAAAGCCGCATGTGGAAGATTGCAGTTTTGGGGATTGAAGAAAGGAAGAGGGGAGAACTTGGGTGTAGTTCAGGTATTGTGGGGTCGGGTGGGAGGGATGGAGAGGCGCAGATTTAAGAATGAATCCCCCACAGCTGAGGACCAGAAAACTCTGTCCTCTCAGAAATGCAAAATTAGAAGAATGCTGTGGGGTTTTTTGTGTGTGTGTGTGTCTCCTGAGGTCTCACAGACCCACTCCCATACACTTACATCAACGCATAGTTTCTGCATTTGTCTTTTGAAAGTGTAGGCTTGGCAAACGAGACGGGTTGGCGGCGTTTCTGGGGTCTGGAGAGTTATAAACAGGGGAAGGGAGAAGAGATTCGGACAAGAGCTGAAAATAGAAGTGCCTCATCTCCAAAACAGCTGTTGTTTTTGCCAGCAGACCCAGGTGGCCTCAAATATTCAGCGCTCTTGTCGGCCACCTCACCCTTCTGGATGGGAACAATAGAGCCACAGTCCAGTCTGGACTGTGTCTGCGGGTGGTGATATTACTGACCTCTGAAGGGACAGGAGACGCTCCTTCCTGTTTCTCATTTGCACGCTGGAGAGATGTGAAGCCGATGCACAAAGAGGCATCTCAGCTGTCCCACACATGGAGACACGCACAAGGACTTTCCCTCCCGGCCTCTAGCTGTCTTAATCTCTTCTTCTCTTTTTTTTTTTTTTTTTTTTTCCAATGTCCTTGCAGATTCTGGACCAACATCCTATGGAGTTTGAGTTTAATCAGTATTATCTAAAGTTCTTGGCCTATCACCACAACTCCAACCGCTTCAAGAACTTCCTGTTGGACTCAGACTATGAGCGCTTGGAGCACGGTCAGTGTCATTAAAGTTTAAACCAGGGAAATGGGAAAATAATTTATTATACTGAACTTTGTCACCCAGAAACTGAGTTGAAAACATGAAAACAGTCTTGGACAGCCACAGGTGTCCACATTACTGTCACAGCTTTGCAAAAGTATTCACACCCAATTAACATTTTCCTTTTTTTTTTTTTTTTTTTTTTGTCTTGTTAAACCCTGAAACTTTACTGTATTTTATTGGGGTTTTATGTGATAGATCAACACAAATCAGTTTATCAATACACAGTGGAAGGATAGCAATAAATAGATACAGCGATATGTTATCAGTGATAATCTTAAGAGGTATTTTAGAGAACATTAGTGAATAAGCAAGGGAGGCACGGGAGAAAGGTCGGGGAGAAAGTTGTGGAAAAGCTGAATTAAGTTTTAAAACGATAGCACTGGTCATTGTTTTCCTTTGGAAGGATGTGCCTTGGTAGGATGAGACCACTGTATATTGTTTTGGTTGACATGCAAAGTGCTAAGTGGAGCAGAAATCTAAAACAGCACATCGGCCTTAAACCAGGGGGCTGCAACATTTTACAGCCTAAAGAGTCATTTCCGCTCTCAGGCCAGCCGAATAAAACTTTAGCGCTGCAAATGTCACAGGGCTTTTTGAAAAGGTCAGCTCATAAAACTGTAAATAAATATCTACTCTCGGAATTGCGTGGTCATTTTTAAAGAACCACAATTTTATTCCTATTTTTTATGGCTTCGTATAAAGATAAGCATCAAATTTAGCAACAAAAAGAGGTTGGATCACTTTCCTGTGGGATGGAAAATGAAAAGAAAAAGCAAAAGCATTTCAATTCCTCATAATTTCCCACAAACAGATCTACAAACATATTGCATAGTTTTGGAATGAAACGCATTCCTTCATTTCAACACGAGGGTAATGTATGAAACCCTGTAAAATACACCCAAGTTTGAGTTTGTAATTTGAAAAAATTCAAAGTGTAGAAATATTTTGATTAACAGAAAAGGTTGATTAGATGCACTGAATTTCAATGCACTATCAACTTTTTATCAGTCCATTCTATAAACTTTAATAGGTTGTTTTCGTGTGTTTTTGTGGTATCACTGCTGGTTCTTTTGTTTATTTACTTGGTCGTAATAACTCCCACTTCAAAGGGCATTCCCATTTCTACAAACCCGCATACTGATTGCTTTCCTCCAACTTTTATGGCGACCTGTTTGTTGTTTTGCGTCAGCTGAAACGATCTCCTGCAGACTCACGGGTTCGTGAATTCATCTTCTCCACCTGCTTCTGCTTTAAACAGGGTTGCTGTTTGAGGACAAAGTGGACAAACAGGGCCGCAGAGGCATCTGCATCTGGGACTGTATCAACAGGATGCACCGGAGGAGTCCCATCTTCTTCAACTACCTGTACAGCCCCTCGGAGAGCGAAGTGAGTCTTTCTGCTTCCCGTCGCTGCAGAAACCAGCGATGGTAAAATAAATGGGGAAACGTTACAGCTTCAGCAACAGTCCCTGTTCCAGTTTAGTGAAACGAACCACGTGTGTCTAATTTAATTGACAGCATTAAGTCAAGTCAGTTGCTGCTCAGCAAACGCTCAAATTGGAGCTGTTCGAAGTGCAGTTAAACAGCGAATAAAAGCCATTGCCACATTGTAAAATGCTTCGTTATTTTCCTGTTTTTTCGCGCAATTCAAAACTGAACTTAGCAAAGTTTTAAAATGTTGCTCAGGACTTCTCGGTAAATCCAGCTGCTCGTTATTTTCATATTTACCGGTGTAAACCACGTGACTGCATCTAAATGATTAGAAATATGTAGGTGTCTGACAAAAGCCAGTCCCTGTGTGGGGATTCATTTATCACATACTCATCTCTGCAGCTGTTAAGGATTATTTTATGTTTACCTACAGGTAAACATAAAACTCCTGATGGGACTGTAATCTCGGCTCTGCTAGTTTCATCAAACTTAAAAAGAAACCATAACTTTAAACAAAACTGATTGAGTGTGTCGTCCTTTTGAAGATGAAACATTCTAGATTTTTCCCTCTAATCCCTTTTTACGCCGGTCTTCTTGACAGCTTTCTCTTTATCTTCTTTGACGAACTTTTGGTAACTTGAGTTCAAAGCCTGATTTTTAATGGACCTCAACAGCACAAACAGCTGCTGTGTTGCAGCTGGCCATGAATTACTGACACCAATTGGTTAAGAGTGCTTTAAATCAGCATTTTAATCAGATCCTGGGGATTTGACCACATATTATTTTTGTGTTTGACTCTTGACGTAATATCCTCTGTTGACCTCTTCCACTGCATCAGTGTCTAAATATCACAGCTTATAAGTCTTGAAATGATTTCTGGAGAAGTAGTTGCCCTTTATCAGACAGAACTGAGCTTGAAATGATAGAAAGCATTATGTTTTTCATAATTGGGAGGTTGGTGATTGTGATTAGAATGATGATAGAAATAAAGTCTACTTGGTTTACAAACCCCCCAAAAGTAAAGGTTTGGTTTGGATTGTCCAAACGGGAATGTAGTGGGACAGTGCTTGTCCACGTCCTTATTTAATGTCCACTTTGATTCACGGATGAACAGATTTTGGTCATTTTAAAATGCATGGATGCTGGAGGCTTCATGTGTGCTATAATGTGAGTTTGTTCCAGCTCTCCTTGACAATCCAGCTGAGGAAATCCTTCAGATTTTTCTTCACAGATTGTTAGATAAAATTTATCTGGTAAAAATTAAAATAGGTACATAAAAGAACCTTGGAGTGTGATTTAACACCCGTATGCAGATGACTCCCTGCTGAGCTTATGCAGACAGTATCAGGTTGGACTCTATAGAGTAACCTACACTGCTCTTGTTGTGCAGGTGATCCTGAAGCCGTGCGTCAGCATCCCCAGCCTGACTAAGTGGGACTTCTTCACAGAGGAAACTCTGTCGACTGGACCATGCTACGACTGGAGGATGATGGCGGTGAGGTCAGAGAGCACGGAGGAGGCAGACGCCAACGCAAACAGCAAGAGGAGGATCGTGTGGCCGTGTTACAGCAACGTGAGCAGTGCCCAGCCGGACGCCATCACCAAACTTCTCACTGTAAGCGTCTCTTCCCGAAGGCTCAGGTTTCAGCTTTTAGGCTGCTTTCCTGACGCTTTGGCAATTTGTTTGGTTCTGCAGGACATCGAGAGGCTGGAGGGAGAGCTGAACCAGGGCCCTGAGAAATGGCAGACGACTCTGGAGAGAGTCCGTCTGAGCATCCTGGAAGATCTCAAGCAGGAAGGAAACGTGCGTCTTTTTAGGAAGAGATGACTCGTCTTATTAGGCAAAACTACGAAGCGATGTAACGTTTTCTAAAACCTGTATGCACGCGTGCGTTTCTCTGCAGCTCCGAAAGCAGTCGCTGTCCCTCTCAGGCCTCATTCCCACGTCCAGCCTGCAGGCCTTCCAGCGCCGCTCCATGCTGCACCTGCCAGACAGCGGCCTGGGCGACGACCACAGCACGGCCACGGCCAACGGGATCAACCGCCGCGCTGCAACGCTTTACAACCAGTTCACCCCCAAGAACGAGGAGAACAGGTGGGTCGTGAACTTCCTGAGCTCCGAGACTAACGAGAAGGAACACATCTGATTCACTGGCCGAGGGGCCGGTCCAGATTTGGAAGATGATTCAGCCCTCCGGTATGCTCCGTGTCATCTTTGTGAGAATTGTCTGTACTTTCGCTTAAAATCTGGGTGTGTGATTTTTACAATTACAGAGAGGTTAAAGTACAGTCTCTTGGCTCAGATGTTGGGATATTTTCTTCTGGACTGAACAAACAGTCATTAAAATCCACTTTATGTCCGTTTTCTTTTCTTTTTTTCTGATGGTTTTTGCATCTGCGCCTCATTTTTCAAATTCCAAATGACGTTCTGACAGATGACTTTACAAAGATGAAGTGATTCAGAAACCTAACATCATCACTGCTGAAATGCTGTTCCTTATTTCTATTAATGGGGCTCAAAATGACTCAGATTTGTCCCCATTGTGCAAATGAAACAATGGAAAAGTGAAAAGCAGAAAGTTGTTTACTCAGGGTTTGTTGTCCCACTGATGGGACTTGCTCTCGTCCTTCTCCAGGTCTTACGAGGGGATCCTTTACAAACGCGGCGCTCTGCTGAAAGCCTGGAAACCTCGGTGGTTTGTGTTGGACGTCACCAAACACCAGGTGAGGCGGGGCGGCTTCCTCGTGGCGCTGACGCTCCGACCGAACACGGAGCAGCAGGTTAATTCTGATGCCTCCACAGCTCAGATACTACGACACAGGCGAGGACACGAACTGCCGGGGCCACATCGATCTGGCCGACGTGGAGTCTGTGACGCCGGCCGCACCCACCATAGGAGCCCCCAAACACATCAACGAGAAGGCGTTCTTTGACGTGAGTACGCGTCGATGTTTGGAAACGACTCGAAACGTTTTGATTTAACGGTTGGACACTCGGTCTGCTTTTAATCTCATTGATTTGTGATGAAGTGGAAGAATTTTGACGTAGTTTTCTTCCTTCTTATGCAAAGCACGAATACCACTTGTAATGAAACAGCCCACAGCATGATGCAGCCACCTCCATGCCGGATGGTAGCTTCTAGAAGGATCAACTGGACAATAAAAAATTGTCTCATTATTGCGACAAATGATGATATTGTTGTTTTGGAGACCATTTTCAAGTAATGTATTGATAATGGCATAATAATGCAAATTTGCCTTCTGAACTACTAGTAAACCTTAATTTTGCACAGAACACTCCACACTGGAAGTGGAAAACATTTTAAATGTGCAAAATAAATTGATCACGCGACTAACTGGTTAATTCATTAAGTGCTTATTGTGACAGACTTAAATCTGACAGTAATGTGTCGGAGCGTAAACGGTTTCTTGAACTCAAGCGTCGCAGAGCCTAAATGCCAACGTCAATTTATTTACATGGAGCATAAAAACAACAGACATTGACCATGCCAGATAACAACAACAGGAACAAGAAAAATATATTTAAAAGTAAGGTAAAATACACATTTTCTCCATAAACTGTTGCTGTAAAACATTCTCAAACTCTGGTAGAATCAAATGTCAAAGAATAAGAATCGGTTCAGAGCAAATATTCAAGTCTCAAAAGTCTTGGCTGTCCGTGAAGAGATGAGCCATTCCAAAGTGTAGGAGCATAAATTGCAAACGTTCAATCACTTCTGAATTTTAGCTCGGGTCTAGGAACATCTAAGAGGAACTGGTTGGTTGAACTAAGCGCTCCTACTGGAGTATATGTTCAGAAAATCACAGAGATATCATATGATGAGTCTAAGCCTTTTAAATTTTTAAAAGTAAGAAATAAAATCTTAAAAGTCCATCCTCAAACAAAGAGGAAGCCAGATCCGGCTGCTGCATTTTGGATGGTTTGCAGGTGATGAAGAGACAAATTATGAAACCCTTTTCTTAAGGTCTCTGTTTGGGAGATATGACTTCATGTTGTCAATTTGTCTCATCCTAAAATATTTAAGGCTTTGGCTTTTCTGTTCATTAAAAGCAGCAGAAAATGATTCTACTCGGCAGGACATCAGCTGAGGAAATACAAGCGAATACTTCACATTTTAGGTTTGACTCATCTAGACTGAAAAGAGGCTTTTTACTCTCACTGCTGCACTAATGTGATCAGAAGACTCTCTACTTCACAGAACTTCACTTCATAGAAGACATTTGGATCGCTTAGTAATCATGTAACTTCATCATCTGCTTGTGTTTATCTTGTTTTGGATCAATGTAATAAAGAAGAATCAGGCCGTGGAAGTGTTTTTCCATGGATAAATGTGTCAATTTTATACATTTTGAACTTTAGCTGAAAACCAACAAGAGAGTCTACAACTTCTGTGCTTCCGATGCGCCCAGCGCTCAGGTGTGGATGGACAAGATCCAGAGCTGCGTATCCGACGCCTGAACGCCAAGCTTTAAATGACATATCGGCCTCGTCAGAGGAGGAGTCGTGTGGCTGAGAGCAGCTCGCTTCGGCAGCCCAAGTGTCTTTAGTTTAAGGGGACCACAGCGAATAAAGTGCCTGACGGTGGAGGATCAACTTCCTGCTTCTCCGCCTGCAGCCGCCCGGCCGCCATCACCCTGCAGGTGGAGCGCTTCGGCCTCAGCTCTCCACTCCCTCTGATCGGGGAGCAAAGCAAACATAAGCTGACGTTTTTAGAGACTGTGCTACCAAGGAAATGTTAAATTTTTTTTTTTAAATATATCATAGCTATATCACTGGCCATTAAAACTGTGGGTTCAATTTTAAATTTAGAGGAATATAGAAAGTAGCTCGTAAAAGATTTTCTATCAGATATTTTACTACAAGGAAAAGGGTTATAGCTGCTTAAAGTATAAACCGCCAAAAACTCAAGATTTTAATGCACAACTTTTAAAAAAAAAAAAGCAATTTGTTTGCACTTAGCTCTAAAGCAATGCACTCTTTACTAAATATTGACTTTCTAACAGATGCAAACAGCCAGGCTTCAGGCATTATACAGTGTACATGTGATCGTGATGGATTAAATGAAAAGAATTTGCACAGAGGTTTCAAAAGGTGTTTTTTTTATATATATATATTTAAGTACATGATGTTTTGCTATTCTGTTGAATGTTTTAACTTCTCACTTAACTTTGACGTCTCATGCAATGTAAATTATTTTTTATTCAATGTCTTACAGTGCAAGTGTCACTTATTTTTCTGTAAATACGTTTATCACATTTTATTTTATGTCCTGTCTTCTCTGAGCAGGATTTACTTTTCTAAATTTAATTCTGACGTGTTTGTTCTTTTTGTGACTTTACTGATGAAACTCCCTGAATGTTCCCTACTTGTGGTGAAATGTTGTGAATGAAAATGACCTTATGTTATTGCTGACATTCTCCAGGCAGTCTCTGTCTCTCCTAAGGGCTTTTTAATCAATCTTTTGTGCAGTTTTCTGATTATCTGCCCTATGTCTTTACAAGAGCAAGCACATGAAACAATTCAAAGATGTCAGAGGTGTTTTTTTTTTTTCTTACTTCTTCTTTGTACCATGTTTTGTGACGACACTAAGTTTTTGCAAATAAATCGAACATACTTGAGCCTTTTTCAGTATTTAGAGTGCTTCTTCCCTTTAACTGCGAATCAAAGATGCTCCAACAGTCGGTCAAAGCAGGTAATGAAGGTCTCGGAGACGCTTACCAGAGCTTAATGGCGGTCTTACAGAAGATGTGAATCTGATGTCGGCTTCAGGGTTATTAGCGAACAGCCATGTTTTCTCTGCTCACTTTCCACAGCGCATAAGGCTTCCCTTCATTATTGACTGGATAGCCAAACAAGAGATAGAAGTGTTGTTTGGGATCAAATGAAAGTATTTTGTTTTTTGGTCATCCTTGGCGGGCAGCCATGTTGCCCTTTTGTAAAAAAAAAAAAAATAAATAAATAAATCTAAGATTAACGGTAGAATTTGGGTCTTGTGTGGGCCTCCTGAGCCTAGAAGATTTGTGATGGGTTTCTACATTTGCCTACAGAATTTTAAGCTTTTGGTTTTGTTTTATTCCATTTTGTAACATTTCTGAAGCAATTTCTAAATTTCTTCAGTTACGCTGACAGCGTAGCGTCCACGCTGGAATTTTGGGGGGTTTCCATGTCTCAGTGTTCACTGCCAATATTGTAAAAGGTGGTCGGTAAGAAAATAAGTTTAACGACTAGAACATTTCTGAAGAAATTTAAACGGGGGAACCCAGCGTTCTGATGCTAAAAATTAGCATCAATGCTAAGTTTAGCTAAAGTAATATTAATAGCATGTGGAGAATCACAAGCATATTGACTAAGATGATCTTACTCCATTCAGTATGTTAAAACTACTGTATAAGCTAAAATTAGCCAAAAAGCTAATGTTAGCCTAAATGCTGCGAGGAACATACGGGTATAACTAGCATGTTTGTTACATTGACTTCCTCCATTCAGTGTGCTAAACATGGCTAATAAATAAGAAAAATTGCTAAAAGCTTATTTTAGAGAGAAGGCTAATAATTGAGGCTTTTTTTTATTTTCAGTAAGCTTCATTTTAAAGGGCCACACTAATCCCATGTTGGGTTAAACCAGTCATATCGGTCACATTCTGCTCAGCCCTCCTCTGTCAGTGTTCCACCATCACTGTAGCTCACTGTAACTCCATATGATCTTTGGTTTTTCTGCTTTATAAAGTAGTAATTATCTGCTAAATAAGAGCTGTACCTGCAGTCCTACATGTAGAAATTGTTTCCTCCCAGAGCAGCCGATGTGACTTAAGTGAGTCATATGATACACAGGAAAACTTCCACTATTTCTAGTTGCCATGTTTTTTCTCTGACCTCTTAGAAACAATTCAAATTTAATAAAGATATTCTCTTAATTAAAGGTAACCAAACACCAAGTTGTTCTTTCTGTTATGAATACAGGTTTCTCCCCTTGCCAGAGGTGGATGTGGTTAAGGGCCTGAGCTCATGGCGTTTGGCGCCTGATTGGCGGATCAGAGCAGCTCTCCTTCAAGGTTTCACTCGGAGGAGGAAGCTGAGGTCAGAGGGAGATCGGGTGTTTGTTTTGTTTTTTCTGGAGGGATGTGGTGGGTGTTTTGTCCCACAGTACAATCGAACAGCTGCCATGTAGCGGCAGCAGGTGCAAAGCTTCATCAGCCTAACATCTGGGCAGACCTTTTGGCAGTTCCCTCCATTTTTTCGATGCTTCCTTTCGGCACGGAGATCAGGCCCACAAACGGAGGGATGCAGCGGATGTTGTCCTGCAGGATTGCGTGGAATGGCATGATTGGAATTATTTTCTCTTCGAATTGGAATTGGTGGTTTCCCAAGAGTCATTTCATCCAATTTTTGATTCTCCATGGCTGCACTAGCCTGACTGGATCAAACCACACTGATTTAGATTAGCTGTATGAAAGTAGGACAAGATGAAAGAAATTTCTTGGTTACATAACCCATGACGTGAGTTTAGGTGCATTACAGCTCCTGCAACTGATTTCTCCTCTGATGACAAATTACTGATGAAAGCCTCCATCATCCCAAAGGTCAGCAGTGTTTTAGCATGCATATCTGTAATGGTAATCTTGTGTAACTTGGCCACATTTTTTATTTTTTTTTTCCTCAAGGTTCAGTGATTTGCCTGAGTTGGCTGGAAGCGTGCCGCTCTCAAATAAAAGAAGACAAATCAAAAGCAGTCTATAAATTCAGGCCTGCACGTATCTGCTTGTTTTGGATCCAACACTCTTTCAGCGCAGTCACAGCTGTGCAATTGGATAAAACAACTTGAAAAACAAGCTGACTGGCCTTTCCGCGGACCCCCAAAAATACCCCGCTGACACGTAATATTGATTTATTTCATTGGTCCTCTAAGTCCTATTATCCTAGTAACCCTGTGGCTGCAGTGAATGCTAGATGTGTTCTCATTTCCTTTGGGCGTCAGCAATATGGGCGATAGGATTCAAAGATGCTGAGGGTTTGCCTCTGCGGGCACCTGCTCTGACCCTAAAAGCTAATCGCACGTCATTTACTCCCATTGCAGAAATCAGAATGATGTCAGCTTGCCAGCACATGGGGGTCTACTCAATGCACGCTTCGGCCGATGAGCCGTTCATCCGTGCACAAGAAAAGTTCAATTAACCATTCAATTTGCACTAAGGGGGGTTAAAAAATGAAGATTTCCAAAGCAGCTTGACATTTTTTTTCCCTCCAAAAGTCCAGCACTGTGAGGAGCCATCTGCAAGACATTTCTTCACACTATCCCATAAAAATTTTCCAGTTTGGACCAGGATGTTTTGGATGGAAACCAGATGAATTGGTCATGGGCATTAGGGCTACTTTTCGTACACATGGGGTAAGGATGAGACAGTTAGAGAAATTCTTAAACCTGGAATGTGGAAGACTTGTGCAATTTAGCTACGGAGATCAGAGACTCCCGATTCTGAGAATAGTTTTTTAAATAAAACAAACAAAGAAAAAAAAAAGGTTGCCATTTCTCAGATTCTGAGATATAAATACCTCCTCAAGAAGATATGTGAACAGTAAATCTGTTTAGAAAACACACACACAGTAGGATAGTTCTTGAAAAACACTGCAATAAAAACAATTTCAACAAAAACAGGCTTTTTTTTTTTTGTTCTTGTTGTTGCTCTGTAAATCAAGCAAACAAGAACCAAAAAATCTTTCCATCATGGTGAATCTCAGCAGCATGAGCTCAGACACTTGGGCAATCTGTCTCTGTATCTGATCTTATCTGTGCGCTGCCGGTGTATAGATGCGTGCATGGTGTCAGTGGTGTGAATGCAGGTTCTTATCTCGTCTCCTGCTCTGTCAGCTCTGAACTCGACGTGAACTCTGTTTCATTTCTAAGCCGTCTCTCGAAGAAGAAGAAGTTGAAGCAGAAACAGAAGAACAACAGGCTGACGTTGGTGTTGCGCTGACTGAAGAAGCTCATTGTGCAGCCTGGCAGACACGAGTCAAAGCCAGTGCCCAGCTCTGACAGCTTCACCCAGGTACAATGCTCCTGTAACCAAAGCGCGACGGCGCGGAGGACAAAACCTGAGACGTGCGTGAGGCGAACAGAGGCCCTTTGTTATCTCAAAGTGGTTTGTTTTGACACCAGCATCTTACTGCTGCACGTCGCGTGCATTAGGGGAAATTAATCTCGCCGTGCGATTACTGGAACAATAAGCCAGATTATGCAGCATCTACCAAACTAACGTGACGCTTTGTCTCGCTGATATCACTTTCAACATCGGGTGTCATCAGGTTCCCCTCTGAAGATTTTGATCCACCACAGTGAGTGAAAGTGGTTTTAAGTGAGGTAATGCAGCCTCTCCTTCAGCAGGTTGTGTCAGCTCCTGTATCGGTTTGTCTCATGAGATTAGGGCACCGCTTACATCAGCGCCTTTTAGAAATCTGAACCGAGACGATGACAGAAGGTGCTCAAAGCTTTCAGATGTTGATTCATCTTGTTCCAGACTCAAATAGAAGAAGAAGAAGAAGAAGAAGGACATCTTTTAGTCCTCCAGGAGGAAAACACTGAGAGAGATGCCAAATTGTCTGGATGATTTTGAACTAGACCGGAGCATAGGTATTAGAATACGTTTAAAAACACTTGAAAATGTCAAGTTTAATTTGCTGAAACTTACATTTAGTTGAATCTAATGTGCTCATGGATCACTGTGCACTTTGCATACACTCCAAATATATTTTGCAGGGTTAATAAATACATTTTTTTCTTTTTTTACATTTCATCAAGTTAGAAACCTTAAACTTTAATTTTTAAATATGAGTCAAGACTTTATAGAATCAGTACAGTTAAGGCTGCAAGTTTGTGTTATGTTTCTACCAACTTTGTATGACTAGATATTAAGATTTTTTCCAATCTTCCTGCTCGATAGCTGCAGCCTCAGTCAGATTAGAAGGAGATCATCTGTGAACGACAATATTCAGGGTTTTTGGCTTTGACTGGGCCATTCTAGAACCTGGATATGCGTTGATCTAAGCTATTCCATTGCAGTTCAGGTCATCTATTTAGAGTTCTGCTGGACGGTGAACCACTGGCCCAGTTTTAAGTCCTCTGAAGCACCCACCAGGTTTTCTTTCAAAGATTGCTTTGTAATGAGCTCAATCCATTTTCTGTCCAGCTTCCCTGCTACCGCTAATGAACAGCATCCCCTCATCATAACACTGCCACCTTTATGTATCACCACATGGATAGTATGTTCAGTGTACTGTCTGGGAGGTTTCAGTCACACAGCATTTTCTATGTAGGGCAAAAACAAATACATTTTGGATACCCAATTAGAAGATCTTCCTCCTCTGTGATGTCAACGCAGCTTGTTGCAAACTTTAACAAAAAAAATACTTTTAATGCTTTTTTATTGCCACATTTTCATAAAACCCAGTTGTCATAGCACTCTTGGCTGCTTCTTTGATGAACATTTCCTTTGCCCAGACTGTCATTTCAAGACCATGACAATGTCGTTGCTGTTGTGTGATACTCTTTCCACTTTTGGATTAAGCAACACTCTGTGAGATGTTTGGAGTTGGGATGTTGTTTTCTAACCTAGACGTGCTTTAAGTTTTTCCACAACTTTTCCCCTGACCTGTCTGCTGTGTGTCGCAATCTTCATGATTATGTTTGCTCATTAATGTTGTCTAAAATAAAAACAATTTTAAACCGTGACACTTTCACGGGTAACTACACACAAATGGAGTAATTGTCTAACTTCTGAAGGGAATTCTTTCCATTTTCTGTTACCATAGTAAAGGAGACTGCATGAAAAGACAAACCACATTTCTTTCCACTTCACATTTATGCATCTTTTGTTGGTCTGTCACATAAAACCTCATTGAATAACCTGACAAATCCTAGAGAGGTGTGAATACTTTTGCAGGGCATGTGATGCATTTAAGAACAACAGGGGGGGGGGGGGGGAACAAGACAAAAGCTACTCAATAAGTATACTAAAATACTATTAAAGCAATGATTTTATACTTGTTTGTGTTTCACACATTCCCTTGAGTATTTTTAAGAGCAGCAGCAGACTTCTGCTCCTGCACAGGTAATACAAATCAAAATGTCCCGTTATCGTGCTGCCACCTAGTGGATGAAGCAGAAGTTACAAAGGCTTTCATATAAAACTGAAAAAATGTGGTTACATTTAAGTCGGCTTTTGTTATGAAAATGGTTATTTAAAGCAGAGATCAGACAGAAATCAACTCCCACCGGCATACAAAACTGAACGGTGTTTATTACAAAATACATATCAGTTCATGTTATTTATGTTAAAACCAGTTTAGATTGAAGACTTAAACACTGAAACAGATGGAATTAAATATTTTTGAGTTGAAAAGAAATGAATGGGAATCTTAATTTCTCGCATTAAAAGCAGAGAAGGCGGCCGCTTTATACAATTGGATGAATCGTCTCTAGGATCTTGAGAAACTATTTTCTGAGCTTCAACTAACTGATGATGTGTCAAGAGGTCACCGGTTTATTCGAAGCGTCCTTCATTCAGCCGGAGCTCCCTGGTTCTTCTTCTCCTGCCAGGACTTCTTCCTCAGCTCCAGCTCAATGTCGGTGAACGAGGCCGGGCCCCAGTTAGTGATTCTCTGAGCTCCTTTATGACCTAAGCCAAACAGCACAAACAGATGTAAGCCACAGAGAGAAACACTGTTTCTTGACCTCTGACCTACAGAATGCCATTGTCGGTGTTAATTCACGGCAGACCCTTACGGCTAAAGGGTGAATGAATTTATCCTACCTGGCTGGATGAGACGAACCAGCCCTTCGTGTTTGGCCACTTTATCTTTCCAAGTTTTTGTCTTGTTGGCCGCTCGCTCCAGTTTTCGTGATACCTCCTTTAGAAGAGGAGAAAAGGCAGAGATAGATCATTTAAAAAATATATTTTCTCCTGTACTGATAAGGATTTAGGATGACATACTGTCAGAAATTATTAATTAAATTCAGCTTCGGCTAAGTTGTCATTTGTTCCCTTAAAATAAATTAAAAATTTATTTTGAAAGCTTTCTACAGTGGTCAAATTTAATCGCTTTTCGCTCCCCTTATAACAAACATTTTCAGAAAACATATCAGAGGTTTCTGTGTTTAATCTGACTTGAGAAAATCCCAATGTACGGATGCTTGATTGAGAATATAAAAACTGTCTAAGACTGTCATATCCAACGGATGGAGAGACAGAGAGTGAGAGATGGTACAAAATTAATTGTTGTAGTGTACAACTTTGCCACTAGATGTCAGCAAACTCCACACACTCACGTCTTAATTTCAGCAAGTTGAACAGATGAAATTCATGTTGTATACATTTTGTTGTTTTTTTTTTTTTTTACATTTTAATTTATTGTTTTAACTGTTATTTAGTAGGGAATTTTATTATTTATTAAATTACCTTCTTCTACTACCAAAGGGAAAACGTTTCATTTGTAATGCTAAAAACATAAATATTTACTTCTGATCTATGAATGGTTATGAACCTGATACTGCTCCAGCGCCCCCTGCCGTTCCTTCTCCAGTCTGTCCAGCTGCTGAGACGCCGCCTGCAGCTCTCTCTCCTTGGCCAGCTGCTCGGCCATCAGCTCCTCCTTCTCCGCCTCCGTCTGAGTCAGCGTCCTCTTCTGCTTCAGGTAGATCTGCTCCAGCTCCGTCCTCTTTGCCGCCTCTTCCTCCAGTAACCTGTTATAAAAGCAGCAAACACTCTTAATATGTCTTTAAATAATCCTGTGCGTTTCAGAAGAACAGGGAAGCACCACACATTGTTGTACGAACAGGGCAGAGATTGAGAGTTTCTTCTTGTTAAAAGTGAGTTTTTCCGTTGCACTGTCGCCACATGCTTGATCAGAAGGAGGGTGTTGACATTTTCTTGTGCATTGGCATGATAAAATGAATATGAACCAACCCGAAAATGATGTGATTTGCACACCGGTCATTAATGCCAGCAGTTAAACTTTGACAAAGCCCCTATGTCTCTAAGGTTGCTCAGCCTGTTAATGAAGTTAAGTCGGATACTTGTGCTGCTTTTCTTTAAAATATGTTTTTCCCTGTACTGTTTGACTGTTATCACAGCTACAGTTTGCTTAACTCAACACATTATAGTTAGCTTATCTCTCTTAAGCTAACTATTAACAGTTTGAACTCGACTTGGTCATGCTAGGTTTGTTTCTGAGACCTGGCCTGCAGCTTCCTCATGGCCTCCTCATCCTGCTTGGCCTGCCTCTCGTCCTCTAGGGCTTCCTGCAGCCGGTGGTACATGTCTTCGAGCTCTCTGACCCGCTGGAGGTACTGGTCCAGCTCGCTGGACTTCTGAGCCATCTGCTCCTCCATCTCCTGCCGGACCTGAAATAGTTGACACGGTTTTAGTGAGTCGGCTAAAATTGACACACTAAAATGTTAGGATGAGAGCTTTTTATGCAATGTTTCCCCCAAATATGACTTAATGAACTTAGAGTGAAAAAAAAAAAGGTGCAACTCCTGAAATGATGCGACGTATAAATTCCAGTTAATTTTTTGTCATTGTTTTTAAAGGGATTTAAAACTTAAAACTCTCATTTATAACACCAAAAGACAGTCAGATTATTCTAAAAAATTAATTAAATAAAATATAGAAGATGCATGTGTAGGAGCTTACTTTTCTGTTTTCCCTACATAGGAAAAATCTGTTTAATGTCAAGACAGTGAATAAGCAAAGAAGCCTAATTTCTCCTCAACCAGGAAACAAAAATCCCCTGGATTTTCCCAAACTTTTCCCACATGATTAGCTCTGAAACCATGGTTTCCTCATTAAAGTTTAATCTCATGTGGAGTCTTGGTTTTAATCCCAAAGCTGTGAGGTTAGGAGACAATTCAGGTTGTCACAGATGCAACTCCATGAAAAAATCATTACTTATTTGATTATTTTACTCATTTTTTGAAACGTCATCCAAGCCAACCTGCCCATCGGTGGATAACTAATTGCATTTCTTGTTAAAACATAACTGTGATTAACCACTACTTGGCCATCTACGCTCAGTTTCACCAACAGCACATTGACCTTGTGAAATAAAGACGTTACTCAACATGAAAGTGAAACATTTTAGCTCCTTTCTTTAACCCTATTCAAAGGTTTACGCAACGTAATGTGTGGCTTGTTAGTACTAGGTACTCTGGTGACCCGATACCAGAGTACCAGGGCGCAGCATCGCATGCCTGTGTGCATCAAAGTATCAATGAAGGTCAGAGCTGGAGCAGAAATAACGACATCTGCCTTAATAAAGCAAGAATTTGAGTTTTTCTAATTGCGGCTTTTTGTTCCCAGCGGTCAGTCGCCACGGTGGCAAATAACAGGCAGGCTAAGCTCACCACAGAGCTCCTATTACAACCCTGGTCGGGGTTTATTTAGGTCATTTAAGCAGCTGTTCTCAGTATTGGATAAGTTCCTCTTGTTTGTGCAGAATTTTTATTTATTTGTTTATTTTAAACGTATTTGTCGACTTCACGTTTCTGTCGGCACACCAACATGGATATAATAACTCAAACACATGTCCTTTGTCGTGATCATCACAATTACATTTTTCTTTTTATTAATAAGTTTCTTTAAGCGTTTACACCAGTGATGTGATGCCATACTTATAAAGCAGCGAGTGAAACACCTTTACCATTTTTTCTCTCTCCAGGTCTAATCTGTACCGATCCTGCAGGTCTGACTGTTTTTTCTTCCTCCGGAGCTCCTCCAGCTCTGCTTTGGCTTTGGCCTCTTCCATTTTCTGTAAAAAAAAAAAAAAAAAAAAAGAGGAAGGAGCCGTCACTGCTCTGCTTGAACCGAGGCCCCAGCCAGCAAAAAAAAAAAAAACAAAAAAAAACCTGTTTATATAGTTTCTGAGGTTTGATTANA
>NW_015115237.1:37061-56004 GCF_001443285.1 Poecilia latipinna | reverse complement strand
GGATGCTTTAAAGTGACTCCTTTTTAAATCGGCATCCTGGGCTCCGATATAACTCTGCACAAATCCACTTTTAGCTCTTGCAAATATGAAACGCGGTTCGACATTTAAAAAAAAAAAAAAAATAGCTGAGTGGTCAAAGAAAAAGAGAAGTGAAATATGAGGAATAATCTGCTTCGCCTTTAATAGTATTGAGCGTGCAAACCATGTTTCAGACACAGGTGTCACTAAATGATATATTAGGCAGTTTGCATAAAAGTTTTACTTCCCTTTTTACTACTAGTGTTTTCTGAGATAAACCACAATATGTGGGGGGAAGAAAAAAAAAAAAGAGCAGATGTGATCAACGCCTAAGTTCAACTGAATTAATGCTCTTCCCCCCCACCCCCGCCCCCCATTTCTATTTTTGTAAAATTTTTATTTCTTATTCTAAGGCACAGCCAAGGTCCACAGACGGACTGAACGACCGCTTGACTTGCAATTGGGATTTATCTTTGAAAATATTTGGAGGGTGTCAACCACAGACCAGCCTCATGTCTTCCAGTTGTCTCTGTTTGGCCTCGTTAGCCGCCTGGAGGTTCTTCATCCTCTCCGTCAGGTGCTGCTCGTCCAGCTGCTGCTTCTGCCGCAGCTCCCGACGCCTCAGCCGCGCCTCGCGGTGCGGAGACAGCAGGCCGAGCCTCAGCAGCTGGATGCACGTTTGTATAGCTGCCGGAAAACATGTGGAGAGGGAGCTCAGGGACGGGGGGAGGAGGGAGGGGGGAACGTTTCAAAAAATGAAGGGATGACGGGGAGGAAGTCGTCTAGTCGGTACCTTGAATCCATTCCTGCTTCTTCTTCTTGTCCGAAGCGCTGATCTCAAAGCTTTTATCCAGGCACTTAATAATAAAGAGGCACTTCTTCCCGTCTTTATCTAGCAGAGACTGGAGAGGACAAATAGAAAAATAATTTAAAAAAAATCACATGAAAGTGAAATCAAATAAAATAATAAACCAATTATTAAAATAAAACTCCACCTTACCTCCACGCAGCAGCTTTGGTCAAGAACGATGTCTCCCTTCTTCTCCGTGAGGTCTTCGCAGACGTAGTAGGTCAGCGAAGTGGGTCGAAGGACGAACCAGCGCTCCATCCAGTTCTTCCTCTTGTGGCCTTTTTTCATCATGTAGCCCTTTGAAACACAACACCGAGTTGAGCCGAGGCGTTCCTCAGGCCTACGCGTCTTCTTACCCCCCCCCCAACCTGCTGGGCGTCCTGTCCGACCTGCTTGAGAATGTCCAGGATGAGCTCCGAAAACACCTCGTTGATGCTCATGGACAGGATCTGGCGGTCCACGTCGTTGCTGAAGTAGATGACTCCCACCAGCTCGATCAGCTCCCATACAGTCAGGCAGCTCTTCGCGCTGTGCTGCATCCTGTAGTCTGTGAACTTCTCCTCGCACCACCCGATCCCCATGGCCTCCATCAGCTTTCGCAGAAAATACTCGACCTACACGGGTGGACAAAACGGCCTTACTTGAAGCTTCAAAAGCAACGTAGGCGCGTGGTTCATTTTTTGAACAGCTCTGAAACGACAACATTTTCTTTCCAATCTTTTTTGGTGACGTGTAGGAATGCTGCTTATTGCCAAGAAACACTAGGAAGACATCCACTTTCTCAAAAGTAATAATTAAAATACGTCAGATTGTGTTCTCTCTGACAAAAAGTCATTTATAGTAATAGATTATGATGTATAAACACGAGCCTGAAATATCAGCACAGTGGCGGGAATTTCACGGCTTGTTACGTCGCGGTCAGAACTCCGTATCAACCGAGGTAGAAATGAATCAAAACTAACTCCCACAGATTTCATGAGCAAATTTCAGGCCAGAAAGAAGAAAACAAGATGATTCAGAGAACACAAGGAGAATTCTCGAAGCCAGCCATAATCTCTTCAATGTGTGTTTTCTGATTAGATTATACAGTTTAAAAGTAGTCTGGAGCAATGCCTCCACAGAACACCTCTCAAAGCCTGACAACTGCTTGCACCTGACCATGTCAGCAGTTTTTGTGCAGCTTTTCACAAAAGTTAAGAGTAAAACCATATCTACAGCAAAAGATCCTTTTCTGAAAGTCACATATTCAAGAAATAGAAAATAATCCTGCAAAGATAACCCTGCTCACGCTTCATCAGATTATCTACTGGATGCACCAAGTTTTCAGCTCAGATCCTATTTATTTGAGCTAAAATACTGTTTACCAGGTTATCGTTGGTATTTTTCCTATATCCAACAAAAGGAATGGAGACAAATTGCTCAGTTTCTGCTTGTGATCAAATTGAAAAGGTGAATATTTTCCATATGTCGTGATTAATCCACTTTATAAACCTGAAAGATCCAAAAGTCAGAATTGAGAAGCTAATTGAAAAAAAATGCTTCTGAAAATAATCAGGGAAAGAAAAACTGAAACAGAAGGGCGCGGTCTAATCCAGATATTTGGATCAGCTGGAATTACAAAAATTCCTCTTTAAGCCTCTTCCTCACCTCCTCGAAGACAATCACCAGCGGGTATTTGTCTTCCGACAGGAAGTTAAAAATGCACCAGACTTTGAACGCATCGGCATCTGAGATGATTAGACGATGAGGGTGAATATTCTTTTTGTAGCACAGAGTCCAGCACATCCGGTAGAACTCCAGCACGTCGAAATCCTCCTGCACCTGCGGACGAGAACACGGAGTCAGAGAGGAGTCGAAGGGAGACGCCGGCGACCTGCTTGTTTACAAGTGCAGAGCCAAAGGATCGCTGCCGGTCTCCCCTGGAAACCTTAAAGGCTGCAGGATGTGAGGTGATGTTGTTACAGGGCTCATTTTTATTCAGGTCAGAGTTTGGCGGAGAAAAGGGAAGAAAAACGCCTCGCAGCTCAACAAAGGAAGCCTGAGCTGCTTGCTAACTGGACTGAGTCAACTAAAACTTATCAGAGCCACAGCTATTTTGAATACTAATGGGACCACTCTTGCGTAAAAATTAGAGAAAACGTCTTACTCAGAATTTGCAACCATTTCCACATTTAGATGATGAGTCACTTTAATGTGGCACAAAGGAAGAGATCATGAGATTAATTTGTTTGGTCGACGTTTCAGCAGAGAATTATTATATAATCAAAAAAAAAAAATTGCTCACTAGTTTTTCAATCCGGAGATTTATCATTTTAGCTTTTGGCAAATAATCAACCAGATAACTCATTTACAATAAATAGTTTATTTACTTATTTTTACAAAACTTGGCTGAAATTCAAGCACTTAAAGTTTTTTTTTTTTTTAAATCCCATATCTGCTTTTACATTATTAAATTTTCAAAAACCTAACCTGTACATTGTTTTTTTTATTATTTTTTTTTTTTTTTTACATGTTTAATTAGCAACTTTTATTTTTTTTTCCACAGAAGGATTTTTTTTTTTTTTGGCACATGATAAACTAAAGAAACTATATTTCTAAAAGAATTCAGTTTTTAAACACTAACACACTTATTTTGGACATATCATTCAATAAAGTCTGATGATTCACCACATTATGACCTAACATTGTGCAAAGAATTGCCTCCATAGTTATGAAATTGACATCTGGTAAAGAGTCTGAACATCATTTTTAACAAAACATTTAATTTCTAACAAATGAAAGACAATTGATCAGAGCAAGTAAATGATCATGTTTAAAGTACACTTTGTGAAACATGTAATTTAATCAAGGTCAAAGTAGCCAATGTGCAAATATTATTGCACCGGGAGAAAAAATTCATGACTGTACACATTATTTCATAACTCACACATTTTAAATTTGGATCTTTGTCTCAGAGAAGTCCACATTTATACTTTGTTTACTTTAGATTCTGTGTAAGCCTGAAATTATTTTTAACAAATAAAATAAAACAAAAGAAAGACAGTCTTTCACTGTTCATTATGACAATATAAAAATAAATGTACATTTTCTTCACCTCACATGAACCACATTGCTACAACTCCCAGATTATGAATCGTGCATTCTTTTATCACTTGGAGCTATGGTTAAGTTCAAATGTATTCCTATGTCTAGAAGGTGTGGGTTTAGACCAATATTAAAATTTTATCACCATTTTTCCAGTCTCACTGCTGGACCGCTCCAGCAGTCTGACTATTTTAGTGAACATCTTAAATGTAGCGAAACAAACCGAGCGAAATGATCCAAAACGCCAACATGCAACGACCGCCTGATGCCAGGAAGAAACACAAGAAGATGCAATTTTATATTTTGTAGATTTGCTTTAAATCATTCAAGACTCACTTGAATTATTGTGAATCTGGGAGACAAAGATTAGGGTGATGGCACGGAGGCCTTCCAACCTCAAATACTTAGAGCTCATCATCAAAGGTGATTCCTCAACATTTCAGTAGAAACAGGAAAATGCAGCTCAGAAATAGTAATAAATGTTGTATTAATGTAACACAAAAAATGTCTGTTTAAAATTGCGTATAGTTAATTTGTGTCACGCCATTTTGTAGTGAAATGTAAAGAGACACATTTTACATCGTCTTATAACATTTTGAGAGAAGCCCGTCTCAAGAAACATAATTCTTGGTTGAATGAAGAATATCTTTTGACATATTTAAGTTTGCAAAACTGTGGAGTCAATGGTTACTCATAAATGCTCACATAAGTAAATGCACATTTTTCGCCTATATATGTCTTTTGCAAACTGGGCAAATATTTTAAAAACATGGTTTCAGAGTGTGACGGAGATATTAAAGAGTTTTTTTTTTGTTTGTTTGTTTGTTTTTTTAACCACTCTTAGTCCTCACCTTGTCAAGAATGTACCTGTTGAGGTAAGGCATGTAGCCCTCATTAGACAGAGGTCCCTTATCATCTTCTTTAAAATGCTCTTCAAAGGTCAAAGGGTCATGGGGGATCTTCATTACTGTGCACAGGTTGTAGGAGAGCACCTACACAACAACAAATACACCGGAGCACAACTGTGAATGTCAATGCATTTATTCATTCAAACCTCAGAGTCCAGTAAAATAGCATTACGATCTTCAGAGAACAGTAATCATATGGCTGTCTGTCACATCTACACGCATCACCAGCCAAGCGATCCTTCAGTTCCTGCCAGTGACATCTCTAAGCTTTTAGATTATGGACTGTTGCTCTCAGCTGCACTACTGCAAAAGGTCATCAGTTTCAGTTCAGTTCTGCTGCTTTGCACCGCTGATAATATTTTGTCTGACAAAGTGTCACAAAAATAAAACGCTTACCTATAAACACTCGAGTTTTTCACGAGAGAAGTCAGTGAAGCTCGTTTTACACCTTAAAACGCCAAAAAGGCAACAGCTGCTTCCAGTACACCATGTCACAAAACTCTTAATTTTCTCAAACTGATTGCTTGACCCCAAAATCGAATGGTTTCCAAGGTTACCAAATCCCAATTAGAGCAATGGTTTGCTTCAATGGTTTGATGGGCAGATTGTCCGCATGATGTGATTAAGGCTGGAGGTAGAACGAGTTTTTTGTTTTTAAAGCTCTCAGTAGACAAATTTTGTTATTTATTTCCAGTTTTGTTTTAACCATGACATGCGAAACAAATTTAGATATTTTTAGTTGCCAAACCATTTACAGAAGAGAAGATTAAATGAAAAAAAAACAACAACTCCTAAAATCGCCCAAAATAGTAACTCGAATGAGGCATAAAAACAATTACTGTTCAAGTTCTGGTAATAGCAGATTAACACACAAAGAGATTGTGTTTACTATTGCAACACAGAGATGTTAAATTATGAAAAATAAAATATGAAACAAAATCAGGACTAAATTAATGGTGATATATCTGTACACGCGGACGCCATTACTGTTTGGAAATACAGTGTAAACAGAAAACAGACATCTTATAAAATTGATTTCCCAATAAATTGCAGAAGTAGCTGAAATGTTGCTCATTATTTTCTCACAGAAGTACGTAGAAGCAGAAATCATACAGGATGCAAAAGTGCTAATCCAAGTGTTTGAGGTCAGACTAAAGTGAACAGAAATTAAAACTCGCCTTTAACTGAGATTTGGAGACTTTCCCACGGTGGTCCACGTCCAGGGCCGTGAACGCATGCCAGATGGCTTTCAGCAGCTCCTCTCGAAGCCACATTTTGTCTTCCAGCGGCACCAGAACCAGCAGTGGTTCCGTGAGTGTGCTGTGTTTGGGTCTGAGCCTGTTTCTGCGCCCTTTAGGCAAAACCAAGAGAAGGAGAAGTGTGATGCGCACTCCACGTGATGGTTTAGTTGGTCAGGTTTTCCCCCCACCCCTCATTATCCAAATATTGGCCAATATTCAGGGGGTTTAATCTGACATTGGTGGGAAGAAAGCAGCCAATCTACAATGTGCTCTAAGTTTAGATAAAGTTTGAAAAAAAACAACTGTTTTTTGTTTTAATTTTAAGAAATTTTGTCCTTCCTTCTTGTTCAGTGAGATTCTCCCACTGATTAATATGCCGCGTTTGATCAGCGCCACCTGCTGCTGCTATTTCTTAAGGAGTTTTAAATGTTTCCCTGCACATTTTGTATTAAGTTTGCAAAAATAAGCATTGATTTAGAGGCGTGTGAAAAGAATTGCTTCACGAGGTTGAATTAAGAGCCTGTTTGTGTAATTCAAATAAGTTATGAGACTTTTATAAATCTTCAAGTCGTTTTGCTAACTCGATACTCCTCCTTAAATGTGGATTACAAATCAATCCTCCGATAACACCGAGAACCGCATCAGCTCCAAACCACTACTCTCCCATGTCTAAGGAGTAAATATGTTTTTGGTTCGTTTTCAGAATCTTAAAAATACTATTTGACACATTTAGCAACAAAAAAGAAATAATAATCGTGTAGTCCTGTTGATGCCATTCCTTTGGGGTTTTTTTTCTTTCTCGAAAGCAGACAAAAATAGTTTAGACCCATTAAACTGAAACTCGGACCTTAATAAGTTATAGCTTCTCCAGCTGCAGATGTTTAAACAAATCCTCTTTTTGGGTGGGATAAGCTTCCCCTTGTGTTTGTTGAATGTTTAGTCACAAAACCCTGTTTTTATAATCCTAATTAGGAGCTTGAACACACTGTCAAATAATAGTTATTTACACCTTAAACTATTTATCATAATTTGTTCTGGGAGGCTGAGAGAGAACGGACTCTTATAGTACGTTTTGAGTTAATGAAGACAAAGTTAAGTGTTTTATGTTGATGTTCTGTTTGATGTTGCTTAGAAAGACTTGATCTCCCTTTTCATGCTTAATTGAAGTCCGAAAACTGTTAAGTTCGGTAAAAAATACCAGTTTTTTTTTTTTTTATGTAGCGTGCTTTATAGCTGAACAAAGTTTTAACAGCGACTCCATGACCCCATTACAGTGCTGCATTTATAGACCTCTGATCTAAAACAGAAGTTAAAAAGCTCCCAGTTCCAATTTAACATAGGGCTTTCATTAGTTTCAACCCATAATCAAAGTGAACTCAAACCTATCATGCTCACTGTTTCTCCCAAATATATATTTTTCTACTTTTCCTGAGCTACATTCGTCAAAATTTAAACCATAAAAAATACACAGAACCCAATCAATATTTTTTACATACTAATAAAAACATTTTAAGTTTTTTTTTTTTTTGGCACTTGTGGCCTTTATTCATCAGTAGCTTGACAGGGAAAGTGGGCAGAGTGAGAAGAAGAGTACATGCAGCAAACGGGTCCAGGACTGGGAGCTGAACGTGGCTCAGCCGCGTCGAGAGCTGCAGCGTTTGTAATGCGGTCGCCCTTTCGCTTTACCGCAGATCCACCTGCTGCCTCCACAGAAACACTTTTCTGACGATCTCGTCAGAAAACAAAACAAAAACAAAAAAAAAATCCGGCCACCTGCAGCATGTGAACGACTCTACGCGGGACTGTATGTTGGTTAAAATATGACAAAAAATAAAAAAAAATAAATAAAATAAACAGTCAAACATGATTCCCTTAGCTTCTTTTTTTTTTAATATGTTGTATATATAGATGGTTCATCCATACACCAACCAAAAGCTCGAGACCTTCACGATAAGTTGAATTGTACATGCTTCAACGATGTATCCAACGGCACATCCAGGGCTGACAAACACTTGTCCTATTAGCCATACTGAACACCAAAAGCATCCTCTCGTCCTGAAATTGTGTGTGCAACTGATTCCCTCCAACCAGATGCATTTGTTAAATCAGCTGTTAACACCTGCAAAGTAACAAAAGTTACAGCCTGTATTCCCCCATTCTTAAATAGTCTTGAATTAAAAAAAAAAAAAAAAAAAATTGCAGTCTGATACAGAAGGCTAGAAGACCTGAACAATATGAAAGTGCTAGTCATTAATTTACAGAGATCAGGCATCACATAGTGCTATGAATTATCCAATATGCTACATATGAATACAGCTGTTGATACCTTACAAAAGCCTCTGGTCGCTTTTTTTTTATTTATTTTTTTTTTCAAGGCTACTTGAAAAAAAAAAAATCAATAACCTTGGCTTGTATGTACATAAACGTGGGTGTTTGTTTATGCAGAAAGATTCGCAGATTTCACCACTACCAGAGGTATAATCTTATCGTGGCCCCTTGGCCACGGCGATAATGAAATATTTAGTCCCATTATCAATTCTAGCAGATAATCCATCCCATCCCTCCCATCCCTCTTTATTTGTTTCAGTGGGAAGAAAATACGAAGGAGTTGCTGTCTCAGGGGCTCCAGCGGACAGCGTTGTTCAGAGCTTCTTCTCTTGCTTCGTGCTCAAGTTCTTGGTTTGGTTTCCTGAGCCATCGGTTGCATTTTTAGTTGCTTTTACCCCCCCCGCCCCCCCACATCTTCTGGTGCTATTTCCCATTTGACAGATTGAAGAATGACTCAGAAGAACCAGTTCTGGAACCACTATTTAAGGGAACAACACAAGCTTTGTTTTTTTTTTTTTTTTTTTTTCACTTCACTACAATCAGTCACAGAGTAATAAAAAAAAAAAAAAAAAAAAAAAAAAAAAAAAAAAAGATGACTCAATTCATTCCTGGAGCTGTGCCCCCGAAGTTGAACGTAGATGGCACCACCGGCGCTGTGAACTTGTAGCCGCCGTGTTTCTCGATCATTTTGGACTCTGGAAGAAGATGGAAAGCAACAGGGATTTGAAAACAGAAATGTTCTAGGTTTTTTTTTTTTTCTTTGTTTAAAAACTGTCATTCCCCCCCCCCCCCATGTAAAAAATAAATGAAGTAATTTCTTCTGTAGGATCAGAAGTATTTTCTTCACTTCTCAAGTCATTTAGTTTCCAGTGCTCTCTACTGCCCCCTATCACCACCTCTGAATATGTTTTGTACTCGCTTTTGAAAAACACCATGAAAAGCTTAAAACGTGTTATGTTTTGACAGGGACACAGACTCAAATTTCTGTTTATTATTCAGATATGTCATTTGACAAAATGTTTATAATAAAACTTAAAAGTTTTGACCAATTTTAAGTTTTAAAATGTCAGACTTTGTCATTCCCATAAATGTTGGAAAAAGAAGGCATGAATCAGGTGTGTAGTATTGTTCCATTTCTAAATCTATTCAGCTCTGCTGCAGGAAAATGTAAAGTAGATTGGTTTGTCATCTGTTATGCCTTTATTTTTCCTTGCATAGGAAAAAAAAAAACTAATATGGTCTGAAGTCCAGAAATTGGTAAAATTGCCCCTTTTTGGAGTGAGTGTGCTCTCATTTCTGACCACTTCGATAAAAACTCAAATCTCAAGATAAACCCCAGAAAATGGGGGAAAAAAAAAAAAAAACTTTCAAAATTTATTTCTCTAAAAACAACCAATTAAGTGTATACACTCAAAGCCTCATATTTATACCCAGCCTTCAAAACAAATTAAACTCCATGCCTTTACAGACTGAATTGGAATGCATTAGATTTGAGTTACGACAATTCTGATCACCTTTTTTGTGCTTAAAGAGCATCATTTAACCCCCTTTTTATTTTCCCCACCATGCCTTCAACCCCACTGGAAATAGCTGGCATTAATGTAAAGAAAAAAAGCAAAGCGAAAGAAAGAAGCCATGCATAAATCATTTTATTGTCAGACTTGGACACAGTTCTGGAGGTCATCTCGTATTAGCAGGCTCTCACCGTGTGCCGCCCGCCTCTGGTCTGCGAGCGTGCCGATTTCCAGAAGCTGTTTGCGCTGCTCCTCGTCGAGGGTATGCGTTAGCGCCTGGTACCACGCGGGGTCACGGCTCTGGATATCTGCGTCAAGAGACGGGTCACAGACGGGTGAGCCCCACAGCTGCTGACTGCTACCAACACTGACTGGCGACAGGCGGGCCTCTTACTCTGTAGTATGGCTTTAAAGATCTGATACTCGTCCACTAGATTATCCTCATCATCTACGGATGTAGTGTAGCCCTCGAGCGCCGTCTCCTCGGCGTCGTCCTCCTCCCAGTCCTCGTCGTCTCCGTCCTCTCCCGCGTGCTTTGCCAGCATCTCCAGATACTCCTGGCCCTCCTCGTCGATGTCGTCCTCGTCGCTTCCCAGCTCCGCTATACAAAGTAACAAAAAAAAAAAAAACAAACAAAAAAAAAAAAATCCAGTTAGGATGCAGTCGATTTACCCCAGAAGCAAAACTCGGAATAACCGAGAAAGCACAATGGAGAAAACGCGCACCGTTTTCATCCTCTTCTTCCCCGTCTTCGTCTTCGTCGTCGTCTTCGTTCTCGTGTTCGGCTCGACAGGCGTACGCCCTCTTCAGGCCGCTGAACAGAAGGATGGCTGCGGGAAGAAGCTGCCCGCCCACCTGGTTGATGGCCTGAGGTCTGTGATCGAGGTCGATGAGAGCGCAGAGGCCCAGGACGCACATCTTCCTGTCATGGAGGCTGGTAAACAGGAAACATCATCAGTAAACATTCAAAATTCCAGGCTCTTCGTTTTCATTTCAAAACAGACGTGGAGGAGAGTAGCAGGAAATGGCGACGTTGAGCTCGTACCCGAGGAAGCAGTCGACATCTTTAAGCCACTGGGTAATGAAGTGGTTGGTGATCGGTTCGGTGCTGTTGGGAAAGCGGAGGTTCTCCAGAGTGTTGAGGAGGAGAGGCGGACTGTAGTAGAGCGCAGCGATGGCCACCTGCAGGCACATGGTCCGCAGCTCGCTGGTCTTCACCTCCCGCGTCAGGCGCTCCAACGCCGTGCCGACAAACAGCGGAACAACCTGCCGCGAGGAGGAAGTCGCGTTTGAACAAAATCTACGGCGAGACTTTTAACGGCAATGCCGACGTCTCGGTAGCTCATCTATGGGAAACGTAAAGGCCTGACCTGATCGATGCCGCGACCTTTGCACTGCAGAATGATCACCTCCAACATCTTGGCGGCGTGGCACTCTGGATCTTCACCTGGATCACCTGTCAGGACCTGCACCAATCACAGAGTGATTCATAGTTATCGTCAGTCATCAAGGTCACTTTAAAATTACCTTTTATTTAATCGTATGGCTTTAGCTACATTTTGTGTGTCGCTTTGGCAGCACTGAATGGCATAAAATTCCATCAGGTTGATGATCATTTTTGTGTGAATGTTACATTTTTCACCTCTTTTGTTCCAAATTCTTAATAAACTAGAGAAATCTTTACCTCTTCTACATTGGAACAGCATTTTCTTTGTACTTCCTGTCTCTGAAATCTCTTCAAACTAAAATATTTTATTGTGTAAAACGATAAATTCTATACACCAAAACCAGCATTTCATGCTTTTACATTTCAGAAGATTCATGGATTTGTTAGATGTGGTAAAGATGGACATTTCTGGTAGGATTAGTAATAATAAAAACAATATTTTGAGTGTAATATTTCCAACGACATTTACCTTCTTGCACATGCTGTAGATGATCTCCAGGTATTTGGTGTCTGACAGGAGTGTGTCAGTGTCCACTGTGACGTAGTTGTGAAGCAGAGGCATCATATCTAGTAAATATGATAGAAATTAGTTAGTTTACAGCATTTAAAAGTCTTAATTCGACATTGAACATGTTTCACTTCTACGATGAGACTGCAAGCTTTCTTCAGTGTCTGTACCTGTAAAGTAATCAAACCCGTCTTGCTGGAAGACTTCGTACACGAGTGGTAGAAGCTGCCACATCTGTGGCGACACCTGCTGGCAGGTCAGGCTGTGAGCCAGGGACAAGATCTCCTCGTAAAACTCTGAGAACAACGGAGTCGGAAGTTTAAGGGTCATTTGGTTACTATTAGGTTTCCGTCGTACGACATGCAGGTGCAACGTGAGCCACTTGTGCTTTACCTAGAACGTGCTGCTGCAGCACTGTGCCGATCACCTGCAGACAAATGCCCTCCAGCTGCTGGGTGATCTGCAGCAACACAGGTTAAACGGGAATAAGCAAGTTAGAGGCAATAAGCATTTTATCCAGAAAAAACAAGCTCAAACATTTCAGCTGGATGATAAATTTATCATCCAGTAAAAACCCGTTCTTGTGACAGACCTAATAGTGAGTATAACTAGAAGCAGCGACGTTGTCTTCAAATGCGTTAATCGCACCGATTTACTTCATCCAATGTGAAAAAATGCGCACACACACACACAAAAAAAAGATTGGCTTCCTATTCTCAGGTATGGAGCCATTATGCAATCAAAGCCTCAAACAAGATGGTCAATCTGTTTGGAGCGCTTTGACTTCAAGCAGCAGCAGTGCATCAGCAGACATGGTGGCAAAGTGCCCCGGCACTATTTCTAGCGTCTGCCTCAGCCTGTGAGTCATTCTGAACATGGAGAGAGCAGAGCCTGTTCCCAGGAGTTGGTGGGTGGCGCAACTGTGTTGGCAGGAACCCTGCAGCAGACCGGAGCCCGCTTCCCCATCATGAAGTGGCGTGAAGCGGAGCGGTCAGGACACTGGCATGTGTGTGTGTGTGTGTGGGTTTGCGCCGATGCTGCTCACTTCTTTGTGGTCCTCCACCACACTTAGCAACGTGTCGATGGTGTTGAGGATGCCCATGGCCGTCACCGCTTTATCATCGCCTCCCTCCTCATCGGGCCCCGTCTGAATCACCTGGTTGAACGTCATTGCCTGTGAAAGGTCCAAGCGGGTTTACATCACGCGGAGACACACGCGGCAGATCGGTTTCTCTTTGTATTGTTTACATTTTGTCTGAACCAAGTCTTCAAATAAAGTGATACTGATTTAAAATAAATTAAAAAATCAATTCTAGGCATTTATATTATCAGCTCTTACCAAGTGCTGCGTCATCTCCACGGCTATCGGAGTGACCTCCTCGCTGTATTCGCAGATCATCTTCTGTATGACGTTGGTGAGGTCATCGTTCTCCGTTTCCCTGACGATGTGCAGGAGAGCCTGCATCACCGGTCGAATGTAGGGAGCGATGTATTCTTTGGCTGACGAAACAAAATATATATCAATGTGCTTTTTTTATTTATTTATTTTTAATATTTAAATTAAACCAAGTCTGTTGCGCCTCACCTTTCTCCTGGTTGCTGATGAGAACCTGCAGAGCGATGGCGGCCTCCACCTTCACCGGCATCTCATTGTCGTTGATGAGGCAGTTTCGGGTCAACTCCAGGGCCGTCTGCAGGTTCTGATCGCTTTTGAACTTCACCTCGCAGAAGTAATGCAGCACCCAGCAAGCCTTTTAAGAAACGGATGTCAGGATAAATGTGGTACGATGAGCTGGAAGTCCAGCCGCACTGAGGCCTTATTGAAAGGAAATGTGCGATCCGGCGCTCCACACTCACTCTGGCTCTCATGTAGCCCAGTTCGCTGCGGAACAGGGGGAAGACGTGATTCTGCAGCATGAACTCCATCTGGTCTTTGTAGATCTTTTTCTGTGCAAGAAGGAATTACACAAATTAAGTACAATAAAATATTTGCTTTAAAAAGCTACTGTGAAACAGCCAAACGTGAAAGCATCAGAATGCAGGTTTTGTAAATACTAAAAGGTGCACGACTGCTGAAATGTCTAGGACAGGGGTCCCCAAACTACGGCCCGCGGGCCGGATCTTGCCCGCCTCCTCATTTGGTCTGGCCCCCTGAACAATACCAGAGAGCATTCAGTGTTTTTTTTCATATATATGTGGATTTTTCTTAAACCACAAACTCTTGAGCAGATATGAAACTTAGTTTCCCTCAATGGAATATGTACTAGTCAGTACCAGTCACCGTTTCGCTCACAGTTTTTTTCCATTTGCATTCTGGGTAAAAAAAAATCTATCTACAAACGCGAATATGTCGTCGGCAGTAATCCAATCCAATCCAACCCCCCCCGGTCAACAAAACTTTTCTAAGGTTTCTTTCTCGAAAACTAAGACGGCCCCCGACCAGAAAAGGGAACAGTCATGTGGCCCTCGCAGGAAAAAGTTTGGGGACCCCTGGTCTAGGATGTCATTAGCGACCGTGCGACTCGGCCCACTCTGCGCCTCTCTTTGGCTTTATTGTGAAAGTATTTGCTTGACAAGGGGCTGCTAGCTGCGCTTCCTTTCTCCTGTGTCATTTTCCTTCCTTCTGTGCCTCGCGCACACACAAAGCGGTACGGACGTGTGCACCATGCTGGAGAAAATGCAACGCTTTGCTGTGAAGCAAATCCCAAACAAAGCCGTCTCCCACAACATAACAAAACAGACAGTGTTATGGGAGGGGTTTTGTTTTTCCCCTACGCTCTGGAGGAGGAACGCTCAAACTAATTTCTTTTTAACTGCCATCTGGAGAAAGTGACAGATTTCCACCAGCAATTCATGACGGAGTGATGCAGAACAAGATTGAGGGGAGTTTTACTGAAGCAGAGGTGAAGTGGTTCGTTTCTCTCGATGTCAAAATGGTAAGAAAAATCTATGTTATGTAAATAATCACCCAAAGCAGCAATATTAATATCAGAAATTAGCTCAAAATTTGCACATTGGTGCAAATACAAATCTTCAAGATACAAGCTGTGTGTTCAAACTGTAATTTAGATGCACTTTAGGGACAATTTAAATAGGGATTTTACTCATGTTAATGTTTCAAACTAAAATATAAAGTGTGGCATTTCAAATGATTCCAAAGAGATGATCATTTAGCAGAACAACAAAAAAATTAAATATACACCCGGGTATTAAATGGCATAGATGGAAGACATCAACTTTGAACGTTTTCATGCACAGCTTACTTTCAGCAGGATTTCAGCCAGAGAGCCTATCATATGCAGGGCCCCGTCCTTTTTCCTGGGGTCCGAACTGAGATCGGTGAGAATCTGGTAGCAGAAGCCCATTGTCTTTTGCAGTACCTAAAAAAAAAAAAAAAACGAGCAGCAACGGGAATCATTTCTTTAGTTCAGAATATGAATCGTAAAATAAACAGAAATCAGAATCTGCGCGTCTTAAAAATTTTGATTCCACGCACTTCTTTCCTCTTGTTGCAGGCGGTGAAGAGCAGCGTCTGGGCGGCCGTGGTTGGAGAGATGAAGTCCTCGAACACGTCTAACAGAACAGAAGACGACATGTTAGATAAGCCGTTAGTCATTGCGCTCGCGCTCAATTGCTTTCGGCTGAGGGGGGGGGGGGGGGGGGGAGTTCCTCACCGAACTTCATGCGGATGTACTCGTACGGATCCTCCTGCCAAAGCTCCTCGTCGGAATCTGTGTAACACATGAGGGGGAAAACCACATCCTGAATGATGCCCTGAAAAACAAGAGCAACAGCCAGAGGTTTAGCCCAACACAAGCCAGGATTTCTAGCAAAAATAAATAAATAAAAACTTTAGTAAAGCAAAAGTGTCACGACACAATTCGCATGGATCGAACAGAACACGACATGCATCGACACTAAAATGTAGAGAGTGTTGTGGAGACATTGTCATGATTATTAAGGGGGGAAAAAATAGAGTTAACTGCAATAGATCTAGTCTTTGCAGTGTAATGGAAAATTTTATAATGTGCTCTTCACCCCTTTTGTGCTTTAGATTGTGTCTCATGATGAGATCATGTGTCTGGATGATCTCATCATGAGATTGGTCAAGGAGAACACCTATTGTCCAATCAGGGAAATGGCCAGACCATCTCCCTGATATAACAATCAAAGATTCACACCCATTGTCCAAACAAGTCTCTCCTCTCTGACCAGAACCTAAAAAAGGAAGCCAGATCCACTGTTGGTCAGAGCAGACTTGACAGACCCCTTGACTCTGTGTTTCTGTTCTCACCTTGCAAGGTTTTAATACATTTCTTATTTCTTCTCATCCAGACTCTTGTTAAAGTTATTTTATCCATGACAGCAGTGACAAAAATCACGTAGCCCTCGTTTATGGGATGCCTAAATAAGCCACACTGGTACCTGGATGTGTGGTTTGAGGTTTTTCCACGTCAAAGCGTGTGCTATTCCTTGATTGATGTAGTTAAGCGTCTGTTGGAGAACTCTGGGAGCAACGTACTGCTTTTCCTTGTACTGGTATAAGACTTTCAGCAACACCTATCACACACAAGCACAAAAAAAAAACAATTAAACTTAACTTCACCAGGCTTTTATACAGTAAAGTTTAATGTAGTTGTTTGCAGTTTGACATTCTACCTGCTGGGCAGCCACTGCGTACTCTTTCAGGAACAGTTCAGCAAACTCTGCGTACTCTTTGGTTGTGTTGCCGGGACTTCCGTACCTGCAGACGAGATTTGGGGAATCATTTTGCTTTCCTTTAGAAAGTGGATTAAATCAAAACGGTTGTGGGTTTTTTGCTTGTTTCTTTTTACCTCTCAAACAGTCGAGCCAAGATGTGAAGGGCCCATTTCTTGCATTTCCACCAAGGCAGCTCTGGTCGCTCGTCTTCGTCGATCTGCATCGTCTCCTGCACAGATCACGTCAGGAGAGTGTGTTCATGAAAGATTTAAAAACAGGGCTCCTGCAGGTTTCACCGGCACAAATTCAATACCTTTTAACACCATTAGCAGTGAAATTTAACTTTTATCATGACAGGGATGTAGAAAAGAACGTTTTATAGAGCAGCAGTGACAGAGTTGTTTAGCCCACAGTGAAAGCAGCTTTGTACAGGTTGGAGACAGAAGTGAAGAGGAACGTCGCCCAGGCAACAGGCGAAAAATTTACACTTTATCCATGATTGGCGCAAAAAGCTGGCTAGCCAGCTAGCGAGATGGTGGTAGCCACAGTGAGTCACAGAACGCAATGTTTGCACATGACTCAAACATTTCCCTGACAGAAAAGTCCCATGATAATAAAAACCTACATATACAAAATTAAATAGTTTTGCCATGACAAAATGTAAGACCCGAGTAACGGATTTAAAGCCAACTTACATTTTTAATAAATTTAAGACATTTTTAAATTCCTTAATTTTAGGTAAACAAATGTAAGACTTTTTAAGGATGCAGACACCCTATGTAAAATACACATAAAAAACAGAAAGAAAATAGTAGACTTGATTTTATTTTTATTTTTTTAACATTATATTAAAGGTTTTCTGAGCTTACTGGGGGAACGTCTCTGTCCACACCTGTCTTCAGGATCTCCATCCACTCCGTCAGGATCTGTCTGTTGATGAGCTCCAGTGGGAGATTATACTAAAGGAAAACAAGACACTGATTTTAACGTCAACACCATTTGCGGTGGTTAAACTCAGATCCGACGTGTACCTGAAAGATAGCGTAGAGGATTTTGAAGATCTGTTTCTGAATGAGGACAGATTCGTTTGAGTGGTCCTGGAGCAGCTGGATGAAGCGGTCCTTAAGCATGGGCATGAAGATGTGCATGGCTGCCACCAGAGGCTGCCTCTCTTCTGGCTTCTTATATCTGAGTCAAGCATGAGCGCAAGTGTTAATTCTGCCACAAAACATGACGAGAGAGAGAGAGAGAGAGAACAGAAGACATCTGGGATGAAGAGCCAGGACTCACTCGTAGTTTTTGACAAGTTGGTAGAGGCAAAGCAGGATGCCCAGCCAGGCTAAACTGTTGTCCGACTGCAGGTAGAAGCCGATCTTGTCCACGATGCTCGTCCACTTCCCGGGGTAGTCGTGCTTGATGATGTGGTGAATACATGTCGTCAGCTGGACTCTGGTGGAAGCCGATTTAGAAAGCGACAAAATATGAGGCGTGAACGGGGAAAGGAAAGATGGATGCATGACAAAAATAAAAAAAAATAAAATCTGAGCTCCTTTAGCTCAACTGAGCCAGCAGGGTTTGTGGTTACCTGATGCGCTCGGGGGACTGGATGATTGCCTCTACTATGTTGTCTCGGATGAACTGCCTGTCTTCCTCTGGGATGTTATTAACGGGCGGCTCTGTGCCAGCAACTTCTCCATCACTCCAGTGCTGGATGATTTTGTTCTTTAGGTAAATCACACCTAAAATAAGAAGTAAGCACAACGCTCAGGCCTTCTCATCACTTCCAAATTGAATAAATCTGACAAAAACCTCCAGATCCTACTTCACTTTGTGTTTAAACTGTAGAAATAAACTCTTCCCTAGCTGAGTGGTTTTGAATGTGACACCAACATGAGCTCACGTCGCCTCTACAGCGCGCGGCTGCATGACACACGGGGAGAGGCATTTGACAAAGCAGAGATGAGAATGCAGACGTCAGAGTGCTGACACAAATGTCTCCACTGCTGGTGATCATAATCCGGCCCATCCAGGCTGACAAAGCATAAACCCCCCCCACCGCCCGTCCTACACCCCCCCTTCTATTCACCTCCAACCAGTGCAGCAAAAAACACTCGTTCAAGTAGTCACCAATGTTGTGATGTTTTCCTATGAAAGTGAGATAAAGACTTGGGAATAACCAGGAGTCTAATGCGAGTCATCTTTCACCGTTTTAATATAACAACTAGAGATGTGCCGATCAGGTTTTGTCCTGCCCATTCTGATTCTGATCACTCATGAGGGCCGATCACCGGTACCGATCACATAATTTTTTTATTTTTATTTTTTTAAAGAATAAGCACTACCA
>NW_015115237.1:31038-33117 GCF_001443285.1 Poecilia latipinna | reverse complement strand
CGGTTCAACAGCAAAATGAGACACAGGTGATCGGTTTGTGTGATCGGCAACAAGAGACCGTGATCGGCGATCACCGATCATACACTTTTTCCACGGAAATCGGCCAATTATGATTGGTACCGATCAATCGGCACACCTCTAATAATAACCCTTATGAAGGGGGGAAACTCCCTCTAATCTAATCCGTTTGTAATTTGGTACACAGGTAATTTACTACATCTGAACGTTGCTGTGTTAGAGCTTTACCGTAAAAGTGGAGCTACGAATGTGTGAGAGTTAGAAAAATGAGCCAGTTTGACCCGACAACTTTCAAACATGTATTCTTCTCCTCATTTAGTAACATGTGACTGAATCAAAACAAGTTCTATTTAGCAACAGTGTGTGTACTCAACTTCAGGAAGGCCCTTTAACCTCATAAAAGCAGCCATGACTCATTTATCAATGCCAATAGATCCTAATTAAACTTGTGCATGGGTCTACGCTCGCATGAAAACATTAATAGTCAGAAACATTTCAGCAAAGAGGTAATTCAATTTGAAAACAAAATAAAATAACTAATCGCCATTGCTCTTATGTTCCAGAGTCCTGATCAAATCGTTAAAAACTTGCTGTAAGCGCAGTTGCTAGGCAAATACTTCAGAACTTCACAGTGGCAATTTAATCCTTAATCATTTCATAAATATGTGTATGAAATGTAATTCTGGCATGCGGTACATAGTTACTGAAGGGTATTCACAATACGTGCAGCGCTGGCTATTGTTTACTCTAAAACAGTTGGCAAGATGAAGCCTCACCTGCTTGCCTGACCGGCAAATCCAGCTGATCAGACATGGTGACACGCAGCAGAGTGGACATGAAGTTAACCTGGGTGTGAGCCTGCAAGTAAAAAAAAAAAACTGACGATTATGGTCAGACATGGCGATCTTAAACATAATACAGACTTCAGTTATACAGCCCAGCAGTTCTGACTTAGCAATTTGAATATGTGAAACAAAGGCGTTTGAGTGCTTATACTTGCTTAAACTGTTACTGAGCAACTAAAAACAAAAACAGAATGCACTCCTTTAGCTGCGCGTTGAAAGGCTTTTGCATACATGTACAAAAAAAAAGTGAAAATAATTTGTATCTTAAATTGTACAGTATTGACAAATTAGTAAAAACAAATGAAGTAACTATTTGAATAAATTCCAACTCTGCACAAAGTACATTTCTGCATAAGAGCAAAAAAAAAAAAAAAAAAAAGTTTTTTTGCTTTAGATAGCACCGACGCATGAATGGGACAAAATCAGTATGTGATCACAAATACAGAGGCATGCCAAGCTCTTTGCAACAAACAAAACCCAACAAGCGTCAGTAAATTCTTCCAGTCTCTCTGCAGCGACTCTTTGTCTATCCTACTTTGGACTCTAATCGACTGAATCCCAAATCTTCCCCTCAAAAAGGCCTGCAGTCTGTGTAGTTTTTACGATTCGTTTGATTTGATCTCTTGAGGTCTTAAAACCTTAGGCCCCAGCTTTGGGAACCACTAGTTAAATGCACCAAAAAGAAAAACCATTACCACTAGCAGCATTTCATGAAAAAAGTCTTAAGTGTACGAACGGACATCACAATCCACACATTTATTCTGATCTCTGCAGACATTTTATTTAAACATAATCCCAATAGGCTGAGCTGAAAACAACTCTATTCTCTCTGCTCTGCCATTCAAGTGAACTATCAACGCATATGTGGGTGTAGGAAAAAAAAAAAAAAAAACTTGCCCTGAGCACAGCCAAAAATATACTTGAGATGTTTGAGTAAGTAGAGCAAAACAGGAACATTTGTCATCATCTCCATTATTGTTTTGATACAAATCACAAAAATGTATTGTGGCACACCCGCGAAACTAAAGCAAAACAATCCAATAAAGGAAATTAGCACTAAGATTTTGATTCAAGCATGATTTTGTAAACTCTAAAACAGAACCTGATTCTATTTCTTAAAGTGGGGTCTTTCAAAATTATCGAGATTTTTTTTTTTTTTTTTTTTCTAAAAACCAATGGGCCGAAAAAATAAAAAAAATTCAAAAACATTTCTCTT
>NW_015115237.1:21911-28008 GCF_001443285.1 Poecilia latipinna | reverse complement strand
AGCAATATTTTTTAAATTCTAAAAAAAGAACTGAATCTATTTTTTAAAGTGGGGGTTTTCCAAATTTTCGAGATTTTTTTTTTTTTTTTTTTTACAAAACACAGAGGAAACAAACAATATACAAACTGTTAAAACCCTTGTCATTGGGATTTTAATATCTCAAAGAAATAAAAGGATTCCTTATACTTATGACATAAATACAACAATTTTTTTTTTTTTACATTCCAGTTGTTTACATTGTAAGTTTTAAATCCATTGGTGTTTCTAATAGTTTTTCCCCTTTGCTGTTAAATAATATTAAAAGACTAATTTCTGATTGGAGTTATTAAATGTGAGGAATATTTTATGACAACCATTTTCTATACATTTCAAGGGATTTCTGGACTATTCCTTTTTGTCACCAGCCTTCAAATCACTTTTCTTCCCATAGCTCTGATCATAATTAAAAACTTAAAGATGATCAAACTGTATAAAGACCAAGTGGGTACTCTTAGAAAGCCGGCGTGTTTTCTAGAATGTTTCACCTAATTAAGTAGGTTAAGTAGTAGGTAGGTACTTTAAGTAATAATAAAAATTCAATAACCATTACAGTCTGTGATGGGCGTTGGTATTATCCGTCTTCTGCAAGTCATTTAGGCACATAAAGACTCAACTTCTACTTCAAGTTATGGTGCGTCGTCACTACATTCTTTTAAAACAGCATAATGAAACAAACACAACTATGTGTTTAAAGCAGGGCATTTAAATGGAGCAGACGACGAACTAAGTTGGTGGACTTTAAATCTGAGCTTCCGCGTGTTTGCTTGATATATACAAAGCAGCTACAGGTTCGCCACTAACGTAATCAAAGTAAAACAAACATCAGATTGATGATTAATTGTGTCGTTTCCATTATCTAAAGCAACATTGTGTACAGATCCGAGCATATCACAGTGACACGTGAGCAGAAGAGGCAGCTATGTAGCTGAGCTAGCCGATATTAGCCGCACAGCTACTATTCCTCCTCTTCATCCCCAAGATTAGAAATTATCCAATAATTCCTACAGCTTTACTCGTTACCAGATAAGCCAGAGGTATGGTTTTGAGCTTATGTGGGCTCTGATACGGTTTTAGCTGTATCAAAACAGGACGTAGCTACAGAAATTGCCCGTACACCTCACCAGAACTGGTTAGCTTGTTTAGCATTAGCAACACAGCTGGCTTCAGATGAAGCTAATAGCGGTTACTGTTATCGCCATTAAAAAAAACAAAACCTTCCTAGTTAGGGCATGTAGTAATAAGCTGACAACAAATAAACCCGTGGTAATACACAGTACACGAACCGACAGAGATTTCGAGCTTGATATTTCAAGCTAGGGGCAGCAGAGCCCGGTGTGCGTGATGGCTGCATCTTTATGTTTGTGGACGGCCGAGGCCCGAGTTCAGAACCGCGCCACAATCTTGACATCACTGCAAACAGCTAAACTCAACTTTTTACCTCGTTCAGCTGTCGCTCCGCGGCCTCCCGCAAGTTTGGGTCCATCGTCCCCCGAAGGGCCTCGACCAAAGACTCTGGATCCATCGCGAAAACTCTGTTTGAGGCTCGGATTTTAATATTTCAGAGGTCTGTCACTGCGCACATGGACGCACGGCTCTCCGGTTACCCGGCGCGAAAGGAAGCAGTGAATGAAGTACCCGGATTGATCAGCGCCAAATTTGTGCTACACGAACATCCGGCTGCAGCTGCATCACTGTGGGAGTTGTAGTTTAGACACTGTCTGCTATTAATTCTGTTTTCTTATAGTATTTTGTTTACAACTAAACGTTATCTGAGATATTTTAAAAGTCTGCAATATTTATCTACTTCTAAACGTCCCAAAAAAATAATTGTCATTTAATAAAAACATAGCAAGACTAGTTTCCATTGAAATACATAGAGATAATTTTATTTGTAGTATTTTTTTTTTGTATTAGGACAATTCATTAAATTAACTGTAACAAGACCCTGAGATGGGTATTTAACTTATACACAAAAGAACGATGCACTTGCGATTTTATTATTCATCAATTGGAGCTTTATGAGAATATTTTGTTTTTTCTTAGAATATTTTGTAATGATTTTTATCTTTTCTTATTTTCTCCTTTTTTTTGCTCTTTTGCATCTTTGTAATTGCTTGTTGTCACATAAATATCTCTTCCTGTTAGAATTTATAACATCCTGTCACCTTGTGCTACTTATCCGACATGTTTAGCAGGAAATATTTTTGTGTTTTTCTCCTTTATTTCCATACTTTTTATATCTTCAGAGGTGTGTTTTTTATTGTTGTTGTTGTTGTTTTGGTTGTCTGATTTCTCTCTTTATGGATTATTCTCCCACAAATAAATTGGAACTGGATTTAAGTAAGGACCATTTTCCAAGCAATTCTGAGAAAATAAGGGCCACAAACTTCGATCATAATAAGTTATCATGGTTGATTCTTCAAACAATATCAGACGTTCTTTTGTAATAGTGGCTCCAAAAATCTTTATCTACCATTGCAGTAATGAAACATTTTTCTGATAAAAAGGTGTGTCTCTGTTGGAATTTCAACTGCTTCCTTCAAACAACAACCTCAAGGTATTTTAGGTTGAGTGACTTCCGTGTCATCGCTAAAACCTTTTTTTGAATGTCACTTTGGATTGTAAAAATGCATGTGGGGAAACTCCTGGAGTATTTTCTAGAAGTCAAATTAAATAACATAATTTGCAATAATTCTAGTATATTACTAGAGTACTTGCTAGATTTTTTTTGGAATCTGTTGTATGGTAGGATTTATAAAAACCTTTAAAGAAAGGTATCTATTTTTGCTGTAGTACTAACTCACCAAAATACATAGAATATAAAAGAATAGAATAAAAATATCCTTTATTGTCAATGAAGGAATTCAGATGTCACAGCAGCAAGTTAGGGTAAGTGGGGGCAGGCATATTCACACAGTGGTAAATAATCTACACTTAATAGCCTATATAATAAGACAAAATTAAATTGTTGGTGCGCTTTTAATACTTAGTACAATCTCTTACTGTCATTAAAATATTTATCTTGCAATTACATGAAGTCATGTATTTGGATTTAGGCACAAGTTATTTTTACTTTTCATATACACAAACATCTGTTGTCAAACATGCAAAATAGACTAAAAGTGGGGCAAAATGAAAACTAATTTTGGATCTTTCCTTCCTATCTAACCATAAATATTCAAATTAAATCCCCGTAATTGACTTTTATTCTTTGATTTTTGAAAGTTTTCGATTTTCAGAGGAGGTTAAAACATGATTAACTTGTTTATGCTTTAAATTCAGCTATGTTACTACAGGGGGCGCTGCTGTGGGTAGTTGGGGGTTTGCAGCTTGACGCGTGGAGGTAAAAGGTCGCTCTGTCTAACGCGTCATCAGACTGTCACCCGGTGTCACTGTGCCGGGGTTGCTGCTGATTCACCGATCCATATACTGAGCATCTACCTTCGAAACAACTGTAAAAAATGGCCAAAAAGCGGAGAGATGTACGAGACGCGGACAATTTGTCCTCATCGGCGCAGACGGAAGTGAAGTCTGGCGACAGAGACTCTCAGCTTCTGAAAGGTAAGTTCCCTAAAGAGGCTAACTGTTGACCTGAGAGGAAAGGGGATTGAATATCTATTGGTAATACAAATTAGGCAACACACTGGGCTTCGGTCTTCTTATTTACGCGAACATAGGTCAGTATTGAAGAGCAGGAGCTAAAGTTAGCCACAGCGAGCTAGTGAAAAATTACCCTCGGGCGATGACTTCGATGGTTAGCATGATACCGTCAAAGATAGTAACAGTTAAACAGCGAAACATACTTCTGTCCTTTCAAAATAGCAACCCGAGGCAGCTGTAACTATAACATTAAAATCATACGACATAATAAAGTTTTACCTCCTATGATTAGATAAATAGTTTAATATATTCCTTGAACCATCGTTGATCTTTAGGCGTAGTTAACTAATTTAGTCCTGAGAAATCTACAGATATAAAACAAACCGGAAGCTAATCAAAGGAACTATGTTCATCACTCGAGTTAGTTCTCCGATTCTTGCTTACAATTTTAGACATTGCTGGAATGCTGTGGCCGATAACACATTTATTTGCATGAAATGAGTGAAGATGTAAATTATAGGTAATTTAATTTAGACTTGTACATTATATAGAGTTGTAATGGTCTAAGGCTAAGCAAAATTAAAATTTCAACGGGTGCCAGGGTTGCACTGCCTGTCGAGTCATGACACTCCCACTGCCATGCATTCATGTCTTTTACACATGTTGCATTTATGACTCATTGCCTCATTGCAGGCTATTTTGACATTAACTGGATCAGATACTACCGCTCTAAGAACATGATTGCAGCAATTGGATGTTGAGAACATAAGAATAGTGTCGGAGGATGTGAGTTAATTGCTACTGAGATATCACTATAAGCAACAATTGCATTGCAATAACCCGTGGGCCTGACAAATTGTCACCTTTTTTCAATAAAATTTCCTGGCGTTTTAAAGAAATATGAACTTAGTAGTGGTCTGCTTAAAATCGGGGCTATTTGTACATTTTCTTGGCATTTTAAGTAATTTGTGTAGGGTTTCTTCCCTACTGAAAATACAACACTTGCCACCCATCTTTACCTGAAAAATTCAGATGAATTCCTTGCATAAAAAAATTCCAGGAATTTTCTATAGCAGGACATTTTTTTGTCTGTTGTGTAAAGCCAACAAGAGGCTTTACACAACAGCCTCTTGTTATGTAAAGTTGGTAACTTTCTGAAGTTTATATTGCCTAAATGTCCATCTCACTCACTCTAGGTATAAAGATCTTCTAACACTTGTTTCTTAATTTAAATAAAAATAGATAAACTATTGTGGACTGTAAATGAATTATGGTTTTGTAACAATATAATGTATCCATCATTCAGAGCAAAAGGTGCCTTCAATCAGAAGAGTCAGCTTAGCATGGCACTTTTTACCGCTAATTCTTGAGTTATTTTGTTACTTTTTTTAATCATTTCTGTTTAATTTTTCCACCTGTTTCTAGCCATCATACATTTTTAATGAGTTTGATTAAACAGAAGAATGCTAAAAGGTTTTCAGAATAACATGCCATCTTGAGAAAGTCCTTAAATAGTTGCATCTTTCCTGAAGCTTGATTAAATGAGCTGTGACAGCAGTAGCAGGAGTCTGTCCCACATGAGAACCAGAGATCCCTCAGGGATCTCAACAAGTGACCTAAACGAATGACTCAAAACTCCCAAGGAGCAGGATTATCTGGTTTTTGCAGTAACTATCATTTTCTTTCCTCACAGAGGCTCAACAAAGTATAGGCGGCTCAACACGCATGTCTCTGCTAATTCTGGCATTGATATTTGCCTGCTCTGCCTCAGTCATGTACTTGGTCTACAGGAACTTCCCAGAACTTCGAGAGTAAGTTGCTGTTTGGTTGCCAGCTCTTTTGTTAAACATAGATAAAGGGTTTATATCGGTATTTAAACTGAAGGAGAAAAATGTTTCTGATAAAAGCAAGAAATGGACTCCAACAGCAGAACATCTGTCCAAACATGAGCAATAATGTTTGGACATTATTGCTCCAAAGTTATTACAGGTAAATTAAAAGTTATAGCTGCATCATACTTTCATTTAGTCATACTTCCTCACCTTTTACCTTAATTACCTCAAAACTATCGAGTGTTAGAACATGTCATGTTTAGAGGAGTAGCATCGCTATACGAAGGACTCTGCTTTTTATCTGAGAATACATGATTAGAATTTTATGCTTTTTTTCTGAATTGCAATTGTCTTTCTTTTATACAGTGATGAAATGGAAAAAATCAAGATCCCTAAAGACATGGATGATGCCAAAGCTTTAGGAACAGTGTTGTCCAAATATAAGGACACCTACTACACCCAGGTGTTGGTGGCATATTTTGCAACATATATTTTGTATCCTTAAATTGAAAAAAAAAATCCCTTTTTGACTAATTTTTTTTTTTTTTTGGCATTTATTCATTAATTTTGATTCAGTTTTGTTTTGAACCTGGTGTAATATTGTTAGGCATGGCTGTTCTCTGATT